>NW_027187380.1:36697909-36795722 GCF_028583685.1 Petaurus breviceps papuanus
AGAGAGAGAGAGAGAGAGAGAGAGAGAGAGAGAGAGAGAGAGAGAGATGTTTTAATGGAGAAAGGGATTTAAGAGGAAGAGGGAACCTAGATATGGTAATGCCAAAAATTAGGAAAAGGGTCATTATAGCATTTTAAGAAAAAGATACATTGAAGACAACACAAAAGGAAATTTTTTAAAAATGCTAGCAAAATAACTTTGACACTAAATTGAATTGGTTACATTCTTTTTTCAAAATACAAGCTATTTATGATAGTGGTCCATGTTTACATGTGCAATCCTTATTTTATTTTCTGTGTATGGAAATAATGGTTACTAAGTCACCTGGCATTTATTAAGCACATACTATGCGTCAGGCACTGTGCTGAGAGTACAAAGAGGCAAAAAACAGTCCCTGCTCTCAAGGAATTCACAGTCTGAACGGGGAATCAGCATGAAAACAACTACTGCGTACAAGCAAGTTACAGTGAGGATAAACTAAAGGAACAAAATAGGAGCAGCGTTTTCTGGTTTGCTTGCACCATTTGGTGAAACTTTCAGTTGGCATGGAAGTTGCCATCTTCATTCTTGTGTCACCTGTCTTTGATGATCAGGATCTACTTTATAACCAGCTAGAAGTGTTGTGAACTCATCTTGTTCTTTTACTTTGAGAATCTGTCTTTGGAGTGTAGAGAATATATAGTATTGTTCTCTCATTGCCCCAAACTCTTGCCCTGCTACATCCGACCGTGCTGGTTGGCATGTGAATCTTCAGTTATCATGATCTATGACAAAATAGGACTGGATAAAGTAGATAATTACTGCCAGTTTGCTGGTGCTGCCTCCTCTGACCTCCACAAACCTATGCTTCTCTTTCCTGGGATGTCCCACCAATCTAAGATGGCCAAAGGTACTGGCCATGTCAACCCTTGATTAGATTGTCTTCTCTCCCCAACCTTCTAGGGTCCAGGGCCCAGAGGTCTGATTGGGCGTAGGGATCCTGGGCAGGTGGTGAGGATCCTCTTGTTTCTTGGTATTTATCATGTTCAGAATGACAAAATTTAAATTTAAGTTTAAAAAAAAAAAGTCGGTATATGAATCATATTTTTGGTTTTAGATTTTTTCCCAAGCAATTGATAACTCTTCCCTATTGCACATGTCTCTAGAAAAGATCACTGTCTGCTTTCTAGATGCTTGTATGTTGTCTGCAGCATGCATCTCTTCCATGTGTACTTGGTCTATCTGTTTCTTCTCTGGACTCTATCCTGCTGCTCTTCCCATCTGCCCCTACCCCTCTCCCCTGCCATTTCAGTGCCATTTTTTCCCACTTCCTTGTGTGGGGACTATAATGTTAAGTTTACAAAGTTATGTTGTCCAAATCTCATTGATATATAGAAATTATTAGAATAATCTTGTCAGTCTTTTTCATTTTTCATCTGTTTGTGATCATCTTTCCAGTTTCATCCTTAAATGTTATTGGGAAGATCTGGCTTAACTAGATTTCTCTCCAAGTTTTCTGTAAATTTCATTTTTTTCAATTGCTTTTCATTCTTTTTCATGCAGTACTATTTATAATAATATACTACTCCCCTCTATAGGACTTGACTTTATATTCTAAACTGATGCTCCTTTTGGCTGCCATCTCTGTTTACCTGGCAAGAAGAGCAAATATCTGCTGATTGAGACAGTTGCTTGTTTTTGATTTTGGTCTTCTGGTTGTGATGTTTAATTTATGAGAGTTAAATTTTGTTTAAAAAGTTATAATTTTATGTGTTGTCTGTTCTTTTAGCAAGTATCCATTTGTTTGTTTTAGCTTGTGGGAGCAATTTTAATTACATTTTAATTTTTTTTAGCTTGGTATTGGTTTAATGTTTGCTCTAATAAGCAAATAGTATTTATTACCGTACAAAGATAGCTTACTTAAAAGTGACTCCTACCTTTATAACTATTAATTTCCTCTTAGAATAAAATCAGTTTTACTTCTGTGATATTATTTGGTGCTGACCATTATGTAGAAGTATTCTGACTTTATTTTTGAAGAAAATCTTGAGGGTAAGTAACAGTTAGTCTATAACTTAGTGGCCCCTCTTGTTTCTTATTCCGAAACCATGTTTTCCAATATATTTTTCCCTTTCTTCCCCATGCCCAGGTTTTTATTGATGTCAGTGGTAAAGTGCATATTCATTTAATTTATAGAATTTTTAAAAACTTCTGTAGAATTTCTTTACCTCCTCATCCTCTGTAATGTTGGTACATAGGCTGCAGTACGTTGTAGTTGTTTTTCTTCAAATGTTTACCATTGAACCCAGCAATATAAGATGATGTGTCTTATGTTAGGATTCACAGTCAAATCAGTTCCACAAGAACCTGTGAGAACTTCCACTTAACTGCAAAGTTTTATTGTACTTTTGTTTTATTTGTAACAAGAATATTGGAATGATTCACTTCCTTCAGTAATAACTGCTTCTTGGTAATTGGACAAGGGTCTGACATTTATAGTACTGATAGTTAAAGTTAATGTTTATAAATGGTCTTATTTTTTGGCCCTCCCATTCCCTTTTCTCACCATAACTGGAGAGGTGGAAAGTGGTCTACATAAAGAATTGAGAGCTGTTTTCTGGGGTTTTTTTGTTTGTTTGTTTTTTTCTTTTTTATCTTGGATTGTTAGGGCAGTGAATTAATCACCAAGTGATTAGCTGACTGTACTTCTCCATAATCTAGCCTGATCCTTAGAAAGCAGTCATAGTTTATTGACAGCACTTTATTTGAAGTCTTAACCAGCCTAGTAAAATCTGTCAGAACTTGTATTCCGTTGACATAATCTTCAAGAATTCAGGACTGCTCCCATTCAAGACAAGACCATGAGGTGGGACTTTATAAAAGAATCATATAAGAAAACTAGTTTATAACTATTTAGCACTGTATGATTAAAGATGCTTAATATGCATTATCCCATTTTATTCTAACATAGCAACCCTGTTATAAAGTATTTTTCCAATTACATAGATGAAGAAACTGAGCTTCAGAGAGAGGAAGTGACCTGCCCAAGGTTACACAACTTTCCAGTTGCCAAGCTAGGCCTGGCCCTGTGTCAGAGACATGGAGTTAAGATCTTGTTATATTTAATGGAATTTACAAGGAAGCATTTCTGTAACAGAACTTCTCTTCATTTGTCTTTAGGACATAGCCACTAGTAATAGTGCTGCTACATTGGTTACAAATTCTCTACAATATAGCTTATCAAACCCTTTCTGAATTGTTGTGTATTATTTGCATAGCTGGTGGAGAGGGAAGCCGAAATAGCCATATTTTTGGCTGTCAGCCTTTTATGTATCTTCATTCTCATCTGCCTCTAATATCCCAGACACCTCCGTAATAAAAATCATCTTTTCCACCTCCTTTCCAGCAACCATCTCACCTTCTTAGCCTAGAGAGGCCTTCTGCCCTCACTTCTGATTGATGAGTTCCCATGTGGGCTCCCATTTTATGAGGTACTTTGACCATCCTCCCTTTATTCCTAGCTCCCCTCTTCATTCTTTAGACTTTTCTGCCTGTTTCCCAAAAGCTTTACTCCAGCTTGGGTCTCCCTATCCATCACCCCTTCCCTATCTAGCTCCCTTTTTTGTATTTTTACCTGTTAGAATGTACGCTACTTGAGGTACAGAACTGGCTTTTTGGCTTCTATTTCTATCTTCTGCACTTAACCTGACACATAACAAATGCTGAATAATTCTTTAAGTCACTTAATCTTTTTGGACCTCAGTTTCCCATTTTGAAAATGATCTCTAAGAGCCTTTCTGATTATAACATTCTCTGATCTTATTACTATATATGAAAAGATCCAGCTAGTAAGAGGAAAGGGTTGGTATTTTTTTTTAAAAAGGTTATTATCTCTCTTCAGTTCATAATGTCAGTTCAAAATATTTGTTTTAATTTTTACTGACTTTTCAAAATGAGACCAGCACCAATCTCTGTTCTAGATACTACAGCATATTCATTATTTTTAAAAAAATTGAAATTTGTTAACGTTTTATTTTCTATGTTAAAATAAGCTCCTTGCCCTATTACAGTTTAATCAAGGGTAAAAGTAGACTTAGTTTGAAAAAAAAATAGTTAAGAGGGGTGGCTAGGTGGCACAGTTAATAGAGCACCAGCCATGGAGTCGGGAAGACCTGAGTTCAAATCCGGCCTCAGACACAACACAAAAACTAGCCGTGTGACTTTGGGCAAATCACTTAACCTCAATTGCCCTCCAAAAAGAAAAAAAAAAGATAGTAGTTAAGAGATTTGGAATTTTCTGTATGATACTGTTATAAAATGTTAAAGACCCAAGTAAAGTAGTTTAAAAAAGAAAACAGCCAAACAGATTCTTATCTAACATGATTCTATCTAAAGTCCTAGGGTAATGGCAGTGAATAATTCAAGGATAATGGATTTTTTTTTTTTAGGGTGACTGTTGGATCTGTATGGAACTCATGTCTACCTCGTTTGACAAGTTTTACAAATATGTATATAGTGTACTAGATGATGTTATTCCAGAAGAGATTTTAGGGAAAATCACTTTAGCAGTAAGTATGTGCTTTTCTATTGTTTATTTTTCCAATAAGTATTTCAAATCTTAAATCTCTCTTAAAATCTTTAAAAATTTACCAAAGTACAGTTGTATCTTGCAGAAAGTTCTTAGAGAGTAATTTGTGGTTTGCAGACATGATCTGCCTAACATTACTTGGTTTAAAAAAACATGATATTAAGTGGTATAATATTTTCATAGAAGCAATTTTACAACTTGGGCTGTCAGCTGAATTATTTTGTCACAGTGTTTCTAGCTTCACACAAGGCCCTAGTTAAAATATGTAAATGATATTATTTTAGAACTAGTTTAATTGGGGCAAACTGATTTGAAGTACTGCTTTAAGAGGAGAAAGGTTTAGAGATCTTGCATACAAAAATTAGTATCTGTCAAGCACTTTGCCTTAACAGACTTAGTGAACTAGAAGTAGATGTTGTTATGACTAATTGATCCTTTTTTACCTGGTCCTGAAGTTTCATGAAAAGCTCTTTACAGTTATCCTTTCTCGGATCATCAGCATGTCTCTGGTTATGTTTTGTACTTTGTATGTTACAATAAGATTTAATTCAGGAGTCCTAGTTCCTTCCCTTCTTAACCAACTTAATTTTCTAGTGATCTATAGTAATCTAATCAGTGATCTATTATGTCTAACCAACCAGATGTGACAAGAACAACGAAAGAATAAAAACGCATGGGTTTATGTAACTTCAGAGGCTCACCAAAAGCACAAAGAGTTCATAACATACCTGAAAAAATCTTGAATAAGAGCTTGGTCTCCAACATACATAAAAAGCTATGAGATAAGTGATTCAAGAATACAGAGTTTTCAAAAGAAGAATTACAAACTATTAGCAACCACATGAAAGAATACTTCAATCACTAATTAGAAAAATAAGAGTCAAAACAACCCTGAGGTTTACCTCACTAACCAGCAAATTGAGAATAAGCTCAAGTTCGATAATATAAGTTAGATGGGTTGTGGAAATAACATTAGTCATGTAAATACAGTCATCTTGGAAAACAATTTTTAATATTATATAAATAAAATTAATATAACGTCCATATTTTTGACACAGAGATTCCATTGTTAGAATACCAAAGAGGTCCTCTATATACATATACATGAAAATGTTTATAATAGCATCTTTTATAGAAGCAAAGAATTGAAAAAAAAAATTAGATGCCCTTCAACTAGGAAATGGCTAAATACATTGTGGTACATGAATGGAATAGTAACTATACTGTAAGAAATTGTGAATATTATAAATACAGAGAAGCATGGAAAATCATACATGTACTGAAGTAAACAGAGCCAGGAAATCAGTGTAGACAATGACTTTATAAATTGAAGAAAAACCACCACAAAAATGTTAATAATACATATTTTAAAATTACAAAGAATAAGTGTTACCCCAAAAGAATTATGAGCATATAAGCAAATACCGCTTTTGTAGGGGTGAAGGTGGAGGGTCCATGGGTGAAGAACATGACATATACTGTCATTTTTCCTATGTATTGATCAGTTTTGATAATTTCATCTTTTTTCTTTTTCTTCTTACTTAAAAAAAATCTTTGTTACAATGACTTTCTAGGTGAGGTAGGAGGAGGAAGACAGGAAATTAAAAAAAAATTCATGATGTGGGTAATTGTCTCTTTTTGAATTACTAGTAGAAACTTCTCTGGTTTTCATTCTTTAAGCACTCATGAGTACAACTTTCATTGATTTATTTATTAAGCACATCAGTTATTTTCTGTAACTGCCAAATAGCAAGAAATATAAGAAGCTAGGTTTTGCAATCACTTATCATTTCCAACTTATAATAGGTTACAAATAATTTAATTAGGAACTTTTAAAAACTTAGTATACTCAAATGTAACTTATTCTCCTGATTGACATATATTTCATTTCTCTGCTTTTTTTTTTCTAGACTGTGAAAGCACTAAACCACTTAAAAGAAAACTTGAAAATAATTCACAGAGGTAGGTAGGCATGGGCATTCTCTTTGTGGAAAAGATATTAACTTTTTTTTTCTTAATTTGAAATATCGTTGAAAATTATGCCATACATATTATGGTATAATTTTTCTTTGTCAGCTGTTTTGCATTGTTGGCAGCAGACATAGTCGGCTCTTTTTTAAAAAAAAATAAGTCTTTTTATGTCTCATAACTCAATTTCACTAATAGGAAGTTTGGAAACAAATTCAAACCTGCTTACAATTTGTATTTAAGGTGTCCTTTTCATTCATCGTGAAACAGTTTTTCTTGATAGTGGCCTAAATAACTATATAAATGACTACCTTAAAGCTAGCCTAGAAAACTAAAATTGCCAGATGAAGAATTCCAGAAACTGTCAAGATTGGCTTAAATTGTTGTATTCCTTCAGCAATGCCTTTTGCCTGGGCAAAACTGCTCCTTATCATTAGGAGGAGGCACTGCTCTACCTCTGAGATACCTAACTTGGACTTCAGGAGATTAGTTAGAGGGCTACCGTGCCTGCTGATCCTTAGCACATAATTTAACACATTTGTATTGTTCTACATTCTTGGTATTTACTTTGTAAGAATCTGTTCAGTATCTGTTTGAGGTCACCAACTTCTCATCTTCTTTACTGAGAAGATAAAATATGTGCAACATAAACTCTTGTATTTATTCTCATTTCCATTTCAATAAATCTTTCATTTTTAGAATGAACACTGGAGTGGGTTTGAAACCTCCCTCAGTCATATTCTAGCTGTGTGATCATGGACATTTGTAAAATGGGAATAGTAATATTTGTGCTATCTTCCTCACAGGGTTGTTTGAAAGAAAGTTCTTTGTGAACCCTAAAGTGGTAAAAATCAGTCAACATATATAATTCTTTTGTAAACCTTAAAGTGTTATGTAAATCCTAGCTATTATTATTATAAAAACACGAGTCATTATTCCCTCTAGCCTCCAAGGAAATAATGTTCTACTTCCTCCTATAAACACAGACCTTTTACTTTGGCCTTTGATTTATTTTTTTATCCCAAGGGACATTGTTGCCACTTTTAGTTCCTGGTTCTCCAGGATCTTTAGTCTCTCTGTCTTCCTCTGACTTTAGAAATATGTATGTGTGTATATATGTTCGCACATGCATATATAAATTACCATTTATATGCCCACGTATGCACACATATTTTTATATCTACATATATTTTTTGCTATTTTTTTAAAAGCACCTTTACTTTTCCCTATAGTTTCCTCAGCTATATTCTCTATCTCTCCTTTTCTATACTGCTGAACTAACTTACTTAATGCATAATCTATTCTTGTTGCTTCCATTCCTCTCCACCTACTCTTTCATCTCCTTAATATTTGGCCTCTATTCTTATTGTTCTATTTGTATTATACTCTTAAAGGTTGCTGTTGACCTTAATCACTCATTCACTATAGAGCTATTGAGCACCTCCTTGTGTATTATAGCTCTGTGATAGTTTAATTGGTGGATACAAAATAGTAGGAAAGGTCAAGGCATACAGTGGTCCACATGAGTGATCCAGACAAAATGAAGTGACCAGTCCTTGTGAGAAATTTGTGGGAATAAGGTCAAAAAAGCCTACAATCTAGGCATAGATTGTGAAGGAATGTGTATTTCAAACTAAAGAGTTTGGATTTTATTCTGTGGTCCAGAAGATGCTCTATGAAGGTTTTATAAGGAGCAGAAAAATGAAACAAATATTGTAGGAAGATTAATCTCTTTGTTGATGAAGGAAAGCAGGAAGATCAAGCCTGGGCTTGCATGGTTACTGCCATGAGTGGATTTACATATTATTGGGAGACAGAATCCACAGACAGACGGACAAACAGACAGATACACACACACACACATCAGACACTGGGCCAGTTGAACAAAAACAGAAGTAGGAGACAAGAAATTCAGGGAAAAGTGAGTAGGCAAAGTTAACTTAAGTGACAGATTTAAGTAGGAAAGTAGTGGACAGTAAATTCATTAAGGTAGTTTGGGGGCAGATTCTGCAAATCCTTGTTCTATTAATTTCTTTATCCCATAGGTAACGTGGAGCCATTGAAGGTTCTTAAAGAAGAGACCAGCATGAGGAAATTACCAGGAGACTAGTTAGAGGGCAAAGTACCTGCTAATCATAGCATATAATTTAACACATTTTGTATTGTTCTGTTTTCTTTCATTTTTATTTGTCTTCTGTCTGTGTAGTCAGGAATACATACATACATACATATACACACATATATCTTACATTTGCTGTAATATCCAGCGCAGCATTCTCTATTTAGCAGAATAAACACTTACTGATTGGTATTTGGTTGCTTGGGGAAGGAGTTGGGGTAGTTATTGATGGGAAGATTTAATTAGAATATGAATGTTAATATCTTGATTCTTTGGGGGTGAATCACATAAAACTAGTGATCTGATTCTTTTTGTTTGTTTTTTATCACAGTGGTCAAAACTTATTTCCATGTTTTATACTTGCTGGTTCTTTATGTATCATTGATCTTACTGTTCTAGTTATCCTGACAAAAATTGCTATAAAGGACTATATTCTCTTTCATAGAAGTTAAATTTTAAAAACACCTTTTAGCAATGTTAGTCATGAAAACAAATTTACATAGCATGTAAGGTCTGCGGCAACATGGCATAGTGAGTATCTCCAGGTAGTCTTAAATACTGGTTGTGTGACTCTAGAAAACCTTCAGTGGTTACCTTTTGCTTAAAGATAAAATACAAACGTTTTTCTGGCATATAAGAC
Source organism: Petaurus breviceps papuanus (assembly GCF_028583685.1). NCBI lineage: Eukaryota > Metazoa > Chordata > Mammalia > Diprotodontia > Petauridae > Petaurus > Petaurus breviceps. The sequence continues at coordinate 36,707,204 of NW_027187380.1, forward strand.
CTTCTGTAGTCTGGCCCCTACTTACTTTCTTGCCTTTATTTACATTGCTCCCCTTTATATACTATTCCATCCAAATACCAAACTTAACATGATGCTTCCAACTTCCATACATTCATACTGTCTGCCCTTTATACTCTCTCATTTCCGCTATTCAGAATCCTTATCTTTCAAGGCATAGCTTAGGTGTCCCCTTCCTGAGGTAAAGTGTTCTCTTTTTCAGGTTTTCCTTGAGAATTTGTCAGGACATCCCCTTTGTCCTCAGCCTACATTAACCTTGTATTATATCATACTATGTTTATCTAGGGGCATGTCATATTCCTCCTCCCCCCAGTAGTCTGTAAGCTCCTTGAGGGAAAGCACTGGATCATTGTTGCTTTTGTTTCCACAATGCCATGCACATAGCAGGTGTTTAATTTAATTAGCTGAATTTAAATGTATTATACTCCTGTTTGAATCTACAAATGCTCTTGAGATGATCTGCCTTAATCTTCTGCCAAGCTGTCTTTGCAAGTTTGTTTTCTTCTCAGCTGCTTTTTTCCCCTCTCTTTTGTAATGATTCTAGTTTCCATCCTTCTCAGTTATGTTTTACAAATGAGCTTGTGTATTCTAAACCTTTGCTGTCTTTGGCTGTCATCCTGCACTTTGGCAGTGAGATTGTATTTGCTGGCTGAGACAATTACTAGGCTTTTTTGTCTTAATGTTTGTATTTGCATTGATTAAATGTTCTAATCATTGTCCTACTGTCCTACTTTTAATAGTCATCAGCTTATTTAAAAATTGCTCTGTTTGGAGCAGCAATAATCATACACAGTGTCTTCATCTTAATTTCTTCCACTTTCATATTTATTTTGACCTTTGCTCTAAACAGTTGATGATCTGACTGCACAGAGACAGCTGATTCTGAGATGACTGCTACCTCTGTAACCAGTCATTTCTTGTCTATTAAGGTATAGTCAACTTTGGTTTTTTGTTTGTTTGTATTCTGTGTTATGTAGTGTTCACTATGACAGTACCTTCTGATTCAACTTGAAGAAAAGTATTCATCAAGTGCAGATGTTGGTTTTCTGGATAATGCACAGGTCTTTTGCCTCTTTCATTTCTTAATCTTCAACCTTATTTTCCAGACATATTCACAATCTTCCCATGAACCCAATCTTCATAATGAACTGACTTAATATCAAGTTATATTGTTGGCCTAATTTGGAAAAACTATCATAGTATACATAGACTTTTCTACTTATCCATATACTGAAATTGTTCTTGGCTCACAATTTTCAGTTATTTTTGTTTGCTTTTAGTACTATAGACAAGATGACCAAATATCACATAAAGTGGTATTTCTTATTGTCTTTGAGCACACTTTGAAACCAATTCCACCAGCTCTCTGTGTTACCTGAGTAATCTGGTACAGGTGGTTTAATCTTTCCAGACCTCAGTTTTCTAATCTGTAAAATGACATGTGTGAATTAGATAGACTTTGTTTACAAGTTATGGGATAAAAAAGACTGATTCTTAATATTCCATTTTCTGCTGCTTCACTACTGGCAAGGGGGTCATTTTGTGTTTTTATGTATTTTGTGATTCATCCTGACCAAAATAATTCATCACCTGGTTGCCAGTCTTGTAGTGAATGAGTCACTTTGAATTTACCTAATCTGGTCGTCAAATAGTAGATCTGTCTTGAAATTTTTCCAACATAGTCTTTGAGAACCAAGGGTCACTTAAATGCCAGAGGAAGACTACTCTTATATGTCTTTGGAATTTGACAATTGTTGGGTAACAGTCTTCTGGCTCCATGACCAATCTTCTTTGGCACAGCCCTTCATCTCTCATCATAGGATACAAGAGGCCAACAATAAATCTCTTGTTGTGCATGCCCTTTAGCAAGGAGCTAGAACCCCTCTGTCACCAGAAGTGAACTAACATGGAGTCTCCTGGAAAAGGCCGTTGTATAGCCTTAGTTCCATGGAAATTTCCCCAGATTAGCAGAATGGGGGACTCCACCAGTTGTCCCCATTATCTAGGCATAGGGAATGAGCACTAGGGATCTTCATCCATCCATCCATCCATCCATCCATCCATCCATCCATCCATCCATCCATCCATCCATCCATCCATTTTATATGATTTTATTGGCACAGAAAACTCACAGGTGAAGAGTATCCCTCCAATACAGGTCATCAACTTCTCTGCAATTTATATCTTTAGAGAGTTGCTTAAGGCACGCATAGGTTAAGTGATTTACCTAGTGTTACACAACTAGTTTTGTTAGAGGTAGGTCTTAAACCCAAGTCTTCCTGGTTTTCATGTCTTCTCTCTATCCCCTCTACCATTCTGCCTCCATTATACATGGACCACAAATTCATTCAGGATTTCTGGTTTCAGAAATGAAGTCTTGTAACAAGAAAAGAAACAATCACAACATTGAGGATAACTGGCTTATTCTCAGTGACTCCTTAAATATTTACAAGAATGTTTTTCACTAACCAAGTCTTTAATATATTTGAAAAGATTAAAAACTAGTTACCTAGAATTTCTTCCTTCTCTCTCTTTTTCACTCTGTCACTCTTGCTCTCTCCTATTGGATTAGGGGAAAAGTAGGGTTGTCATTTTCTTGATGGAATATTAGTTCTTTTCAGTAACATCTATTTGGCTAAGGACACAGCCCTACAGGACAAGCTGGGGACTGAAGGGGAAAGAAGCCATTCTCATCTTGTCACTGACACAGAAGTCTTCCCTGAGATTCTAGTGCTTGCATCCCTATATAGAGATCTCTTGAAGGCACAGCTCACATAGTCAGAGAAACCACTGTAGATAGCTTTGAGTAAGCTAAAATGTTATGGAAATGACCAGGTACAACATCTCACAAAAGCCATCTTTGCTAGGGTAGCTGTCTGAGATAAAAAGAAAATTATTTTCAAGATCTATGTTTTCCAAATGCCAACCCAGGACCATCAACTTGAGGGCCAGCTAAACTATCTTGCATGAGACAGTGGTGTAAAAATACAAAAATAGTTTACACAATTGACCTTGGCTAAAAGTTTACCCTTTATTTTTTCTTTTTGTGCCTGCTATTTGAAGGAGGTTCGGACAATACTTACTCTACCAGGAAAGCTGGGAAAGGAGAGTAATATACAAATTATCCAAAGAAGTCTTTTGTGAGCAAGAATTTCGGGATACCCTGTTTAATGAAGCTAGAAAAATAGATTGGGGCCAGATTGTGAAGGGCTTAGAAAACTAAACAAAGGAGTCATATAGTCTGATCTAGAGGGATATAGGAAGCCATTGAGTAGGGGAGTGACATGAGCATATCTGTGATTAAGGAAAATCACTTTGGTAGCTATGTAGAGGATGAATTTGAGTGGGGAGGGAACTTGTAGCATGGAGGCTATTTAGAAGGTTAACGCAATGGGCCAGGTATAAAGTGATGGGGATCTAAACTAAGTTGGTAACTGTATCAATAGAGATAAGGAATTGAATAGAACATACATTGCAGAGGTAGGAAAGGCAAGTTTTTGCAGCTGATTAGAGATTAGATGAGGGAGAGAGAGAGGAGTTGGATATTATCAAGATTACAGGCCTGGAAGATTGGAACCCTGTGGAGATAGTGATACTTTAGACAGAAATAGGCAAAATTGGATCTAAGCAAGGTAGATTTTTTTGGGGAAAGTAATGATATTTGGTCATGTTGAATTTGAGATATCTCTGGGATATCCAGCTTGAAATGTCCAATAGGCATATAGAATTGTGATATAGAATTGAAGCCTAGAGGAGAAACTGAATATGGATCTAATATAATTGTAAGTTAATAGAAATGATGACTAAAACCCAAGAAAGCTAATGGTAGTGTCAGTAGTAAAGAAAAGAGGGCCTAAGTCAGAGCCTTGGGCAATATCCAAAGTTAGAGAATGTGATCCCAAGATTGTGAGTGGCCAGACATAATGAGAACTAGAGACTAGTGACATGAAATTCCAGAGTAAAGAGTATTCAGTCAGAGAAGGTAGTCAGCAGTGTCAAATGTAGAAAGAAGGTTGAGGATTGACAAAGGACCATCATATTTGTTAATTAAGTTAATTTGTGTGTTAATAAATTAATATTTTAACTTAAGAGAGAATGTCAGTTGGGTGGTTAGGTCTCACATCTGACACATGCTGGTTCTGTAACCCTGTAACCCCTAAAGGAGAGAGACAGCCTTTAGCTTCTAGGTTTCTAGGTGGTTATTGTTTTTTTTTTTAACTCTCTTAAGATTTTAGTTGCTGAGAAGGTACTGACCTGCCTTTGACAGGGGAAGTTCCTTTGCCAGAATCTCCCCGACAAATGGGTTGGTTGGTGATGGGGGTAGAGGATAACTAGACATGTGATTTCATTGGAATAAGTAGCTCTCAAATGTGAAAACTTCTCTGAATTCATGTTATTGTTGCCTTCTCGAAAACTGAGAGTTACCTAGGGCACTATGAGGTTAAGTCACAAGCAAGTATTTACTTTTGTTAGCAACAGAACTTGAACATATATCTATTTCTGACTCGAGGCTCACTTATCTGATGCACCACACTTCTTTTCTTCTTTGTGTGTATATTTATATGCTCATATAAAAATGTATTCTCCTAGTTCTTACAAAATCCTGCACCAGACTTATCCCCTCATCTCTGTAAAAAGGCATAAACATTGCATGAATATTTTCTATAGCATGCTTTTATTATTATTGTTTATAAGGAACATCATTTGGAAAATTCCTGTTTTCCTAATTTTAATGAAAATTGAATCTTTAGTTCATACTCCAGAATCTGTGTGAGACTTTTTTAAAGAAGAAAGTCACCTTTTATTCACATATGTAAACTTTTTAGGTTGTATCTTGTAAAGTCAGCTTTTGCCATTCTTCTCTTTTTGTAATTAAAGGCATAAATGATAGAGTAAGTATTAATGTTGGTTTTTTTTTTTCCTTCTTGAGTTTGGTAGATCAAGCATTCCACTTAATGTTACTCTCTCAGTTTTAGTGTCAGAAAGGACCTTAGCTATTTTCTGGTGTCTCCTCCCCCATTTTACAAATGAGGAAATGAGTTATAGAACATTAAAATGACTTGCCTAAGGTCACATAGTAAGCATTAGAGTTAGTAAATATTAATTTAATGTTTACTATTTATAGTCCATAACTACCATTTTTATCATTCTTTTTCTTAAACTAACATTTATGTAGTGAATTTCATTTATGTTTTACAGACATCAAACCTTCCAATATTCTTCTGGATAGAAGTGGAAATATTAAACTCTGTGATTTTGGCATTAGTGGACAACTGGTGGACTCCATTGCCAAAACAAGAGATGCTGGGTGCAGGCCATACATGGCAGTAAGTTTAATGTCTTTATTGGTGTGTATGTTATTTATCATGCTGGTGATCTGATAACTTTTGCTACATGACCTTCTATAGAACTGTCCTCTATTCACACTATACTATGTACCTAGAATGTTTTGCCCCGTTTCTCTTCACTTAGCTAAATTCTACTAACCCAACTCAAATCCTCCATTTGCCAAAGTCAAAGTCCCTCCTTTGAATACCTGTAACATTTATTGTCTTTGCCTATTATTTAGCACTTATATATAATCTTGTGACTGTTGATTAGCTATCTCTCTGCCTCTCCAGTTTAATTTATTCTTTGGAAACAGGGACTGTGTTTTATAAGGCTTTGTGATTATGCAGTGCTTGCCAAGCTCAGTGCTTTGCATACAGATGTTTGGCAAATGTTTGTTGGTGCTGCTGCTGCTGTTCATGTTTCTCAGGTTGGTATTGAAAGCATTTTCATTTAGAGTAGACTTGATGGCCTTGAGTTTTTAGCTATACAAAAATTACATACGCTATTATTATAGAGAAGAAACATAGTAACTCCATCTCCTTTGACCTCCTCCTGTTACTTTTTTTTAGGGGTTTAAAGAGTTCTTTATGGCACAGGGTAGTTGAGACAAATTGAAACTTTTGGTAATCACAAAATAATATTTCTGTAGCCTTTTTTCTAAAGTTTTATTTCAGAAATTTTCATCAGTATTCGTTACTGATATTGCTTTATCCCTTTCACATTTTAGGTATTACTACCATATTAGACTCTTTTATAAAAGTATAGATAGAGTGTTTTACTCATCAATTTTTGAAAATAATTTGTGTAGCATAGATATTAATTACTCGTTAAATTTTGACAGAATTTGTCCATATTTCCATGTGAGTTAAGATCTTTGGTAGTTCAGTTGTAACTTGAAAATCTAAGTCATGTTGTTTTGTTTAATTTCCTTACTTTGCTCTTTTGATTCCTTATCCTCTTTTGATTTGTTCCTTATAAGGGTTAGAAAAAAGTCCTTTTTTCAGGTTGTATTCCTTGAAAAATATTCATTGGTGTAACTCTAAAGACCTGTAACTTTGTTCAATGACCTCACATCTCATTATATATCATTTACTTGAATAAAGAGATGTGAATAGGCATCTAATTTATGTATAATATAAATAATATTGAACAATTTTATTACTATCATTTTTAATCAGTGACAGGTAAAAATATAAATATCATCTTTAATCAGTTTTCAAATGATGCAAAGCCTAGCAAGAATAGCTATTGGAGGACTGGGGCATATCTAAGGAGGGAAAATTTAATAGGCATAAGTGTAATTTACCTTTATGGGTTTTTGAAAGTCAAATTTACACGTGCAGATGTGCTTATTTAACATTTCATTTGTAAAAGATTATGAGATATCTAGGGGACCACGAGCTGACTATTAGACTTCAGTGTGATATGGTCACCAAAAAAGCTAATGCTTTCCTCAACCTCATCAAGAGGTAGAATGCAATGTACTGTTTCCTGTTACCAGTTGCATTTCTATAGTAATGATAAAGCTGACAATGTCTGAAAGACAGTGACCTCTTGAGGAAGAGCTTTGAGATTCCCAAGTGAGGAAGAAGAGACTTAGCCAAGATTTTATAGCTATATTCACAGATTTGAAAAGTTGTCATGTGTAAGAGAGATTGAACTTTTTCTAACTTGTTCCCTAGAGGGTCAAACTAGGAGCAGTGGGTAGAAGTTATAAAGAGAAGTTATACAGGCTTCATGCAAGGTAAATTTCCTGACAAAGACATCCAAAAATAAAATGGATAGCTTTCAGAGCCCCTCCCCCCTAATTTACACTTGAGGAAACTGAGGCAGAGAGGTTGAGTGACACTTGCTGCAAGTCCTCTACTCCTGTTTCTGCCTGTATCACATAATAGTAGTTTCTTCCTAACTAGAGGCCTTAATGCTAAAGCAACTTTAAATGACCATTTGTTAGGTATTTAGAGGGAATTCATAGCCAGGTAGGGATGATACTTTATAACTCGAGGTATTATCCAGCAGTGACAATCTGTGATTCTATTGGGAAAAAAATGCATAATGCTTGACTGGTTCTTCAAAATTAGCCAAATAAATATAAACTTCTAACTTTAGGACATAGACAATGAGTGTATGCATGTGGAATTAGAGGATAAAGGTGTGAACTTAATAGTTCATATAAGAAGGATCAGGACCCACCTTAGCATCCTTGATAGAAGGATTCAGGTCCTGGGAACAGGTAGTCCACTTTAGAAAACTATACTTTGAGAGAATTTACTCAAAGGAGAGTGATTGGTTTGTGAAGGACTTTAGACTCTGTGTTGTGAAAGAGTTGAAAGAGCAGAGTATTTATTTGAAAAGCTGAAGAGTTGACTTATTCTATAATAATCCAGGGAAGAGAGTACCAGCTAATGGGTGGAAGTGATAGAAGAACAGATATCTGGTTTATACATTCCCACATTTTCAGATGCTGATCCATTGTTTCCAAGACCTCTATGCAAATTAAGCCCAATTTTACCTTGGTGTGATGATGCAAGATTGCCATCTAGTGACCCAAAATGATATCATCAGAGTGTAAAAAAAGATTTAGTACATGGGAATAAGGAAGATAGTATAATACTTTTGTATTTTGGCTAAGTGATTATTTTCAAACTGTACTGCCATTTCTACTTTTACCATTTATGAACATTCAAACATTCTGTAGTGATCAGATTGTTCACTGAATTCTTGCATTTAAAAAAAAAATCTATTCCTGGTCTTTTACCCTAACCTCCTTCTCTGCCCCTCAATCCTAGATGTCTGAGAAGAGGAAAAAAAAATCATCATCTCTGTGTATTGCTGTATTATTAAGTATATCTCATTTGAAGTAACCATTTCTGTTTATGGAATACAAAATTTGCTGAGCACTGTATGGCAGAATATCATAGCTCTGACAATGAAATATAATGTAGAAAAATATGATTATCCTCCTTAGCATCAGTTCCAGGGGCTTGAAATGTATACTAATGTTGATTAGCTCTTAAATTCTGTATATCAGTTTTTTCAAAAATATATTGTGGGTTGAAGCTATTTATTTCAACCTGTGGTAATGAATTCCATAACTTTTTAGTTTCTTTGTGTAAATAAGTATTTATTATTAAATGCCTGGCACATGGTAGGATTTCTCTCTATAATCTGCTGAGTGATTTCATTAGCTCCCATGTATTCAGTTATCATCTCGGCAGATAATTCCCAGATCTATATATTGAGCCCTAGTCTTACTCATGAGTTCCTGTCCCATATCACCATCTTTCTCTTGAACATTTTCAACTAGGTAAAAACTTCTTTCCCTCATCTTGATGCTTAAGATATTTGGGGGGGAAAACAGTGATAGATTAAAAAAAAGAAAATGCAAGTGTTTGTTGCACAGTTTGATCACTACAAAATTGCTAAGTGTTCATCTCAAATTCATTATATCCAAAACAGAATTCATTTTCCTTTCCCCTTCCAAATTTCCCTGTTACGTTGAAGAAGTACCACTATCTCTTCAGTCACCCAGATCCATAACCATTTTATCATCCTTGACTCTTTGTTTTCATTCACCCTGAATATTCAATCTGTTAAGAAAGCTAGTAATTTCTGTCTTCATAATATCTCTCCTATATGTCCCTTTCTGTCCACTTACACAGCCACCACCTTGTTTTCAAACCTGTTTTACATCTTAGCTAGACTTCCAAAAGTTGATCTCTCCACATTCCAATATATCTTCCACATAACTGCCAAAGTGACAGTTAGTTAACAGAAATGCTTCAAATGCTGTGGGGAGAGCCTATTCATTGGAAGAGAGGCATTGCTTTGTTTGTTGACAAGGCTTTCCCAACTGAAGCAAGTTGCTGGGAAGCTGTAATGCCAGTGCAATACCCGTAGCAGTTGCTATGAATATACATATGTATTTCCAGGGTAGATTTGCAAAATATAATAAGCTGTCTTCCTCAAAACCAAAATATTTATTTGGAACATTGCTATTACGATACCAGAAAGTAATATTTAATAAGGTACTCATCACTAATCTAGGGATTATTGTCATCTTAAGCATTCTTTCTATCAGGTCTCCCCACAAACAAGTTCCCCTAGGTAAATTCCTCCCTCTGCTTAGCCTGTTCTCTGCTCTGCTTTTCCTGCTCTGTTTCAGTCTCACTTTTTGCTCAATTGGGCACATTCCTCCCACACAGGGCTCCATGTGACTCAGGTTCGATGTGACTCTGTCTGTATCACAGCAGTGAGCTGGGCCAGAGCTCAGAGCAGGTCATGTAGGCCTATTAATGGGTGGGGAAGATTTTCCCATCCCATTAATATTACATTTGACCCCAAGATCTTTTTTTCCCATTACATAGGCTGATAGGACTTTAGGAATAACTTGAATCAACATAACCTCCATAATAATATAAAACAGATAACAGAAAATAAACACATAAAACTTAGGGTGGGGGCTTGAGCACAAGCACTCCATCATTCCCCTCTCAAATGAATGGAACCCCAAATCCCTTGGGGTAAGGGGTAAAGGTCTCATCTTCTAGAACTACTTCCTGCTGAAATTAGATGTAGACTTGTCCTTGCCTAAAGAGGTCCCATTTGAGGGGTCAGTTCCTTAACTGATATCTGGAGCTTGGTCAATGCCAGGTCCAGGGGTGATGTATTAAAATCTTGGACAGAGGGTGACAACCAACTTAAACAGTCAGCCATCTACAAGTGGAGGTCACTAAGTCTGTAGAAGACAAATCTAGCAAACAAGTTAAACACAGGCCAGAAAGAATAAGGAGACAGTAACCAGAAGCAGGGTAGATATAGTGTCAACTTTGCTTCTGGAGTCCACGAACTCACTAGAACTATCTTTTCTTTCTATCTTCCTTTCTGCAAATTGCTATCTCCCTTCAGATAAATTCAGGGTCATACCTCTCAATATATATCTGTCCCAATGATGTATTCAGGAATAGGTAAAATTACCACTATATCTTCTTGCTTAGGCAATAGCACAGTTTTTATCAATAGTTTAACTTGTTTGGCTGGTGTTACAGCCTCTCCTACTCCTGTGATGGTAATAGGCGTTCCATGTTTAAATTTATCAGGGTTTCCATATATAAGAGAGGCCTCTGCCCCAGTGTCTATTAATGCCCTAGTTACAGTGGTTGATCCATTTTTCCAGTGTATGGTTAAATTGGTATGGGGTCTGAAATCTCCTCTGTATACTTCTTTAAGATGGAGCTTTTCCAGTTTCCTATTCTCCCTGCAGATGGGATAAACTTGGATACAGTGATTCAGGAGCATTTGTAGGGGCAGTTCTTGCCTGTTCCATCTAATATTAAATCCCTTTTCCCAGTACATCTTATATAGTTCATTAGTTGGAATGCCATCTATTCTTTTTTTTTTTTTCTTCTTGGAGGGGGGAGGGCAGGGCAGGGCAATTGGGGTTAAGTGACTTCCCCTAAGTCACACGGCTAGTAAGTGTTAAGTGTCTGAGGCCAGATCTGAACTCATGTCCTCCTGACTCCAGGGTCGGTGCTCTATTCACTGTGCCACCTAGCCACCCCGCTATCTATTGTTCCATAATTTATCCCTGCTCTCAATAAAGCAGTAGACATTTCTCTCCTTGTTAATCTACTCTGCCTTTGAATCCACTGGCTATTTTCTCTTCTCTCTTGAGGGAATTTATCTCTTCCCCATTTCCCTAGGTCACTTAACTGTGAAATCTTATCCAGCACCTCTGAAAGAGGGTGCCCTATTTTCCCAATTAGTAGAATCAGAATTATGTGTTTATAAGCAGGAAGAGCAGTCTTTGCTATTATATTTCTCTGAGGAACTGTCAGTAGAGTGCTGTGATACGCATCTGCATTTCTCACCATGATAGCAGTTTTCATTACCTTTTCCTTTTACTTCCTCATGTAATCCCTGAGCAAATACCAGGGTCTATCTCCATCAAGCCACATAGAATCAGTGGGGAACTGTTTATTGCATCCTTCTGTGGCTAAAGCTAACAAATTAGTCCTGTTGTTGCCTCCTTGAGTATGGTAATCCCTAAAATCTTGTTGTACAAAGGGATTCTGACTAATACCTATAAATTCCACACAGTTTATATTATCTACCCCAACTCCTCCAGCCCCTTCGTCACTGATTCTCACCATCCTAAATACTAGGAATTCTCCAATTTTTGGGGTGAGTCGACTTAATATATCTATAATTTTGTGCTGTGTAAAATCCTTAGTTATTTCCTTAAACACTGTGTGGCCCCCCTTGTTCTCTTGGTTTCTTCATATTATTGGACATATGTCCATATTTCTAGAAGCCTCCTCTGTGTCTTCCTTCCAGGTATCTGAGTCCCAGTCAGGCTCTGCAGATGCAAGAGCTGCATATACCTTCTTTTTTGTTAACTTTCTTTTCTTTTTCTGAGCTAAACTAACAGCTGTCTTTTCTGCTATTACCTAATACTTTCTAGCTTGCTCTTGTAAAGGAAAGTTCTGATGTTATAGCATAGAAAGGTTCTCATGCAAATCAACTAATTCCTTTTCCTCCATCAATTTGTCTTTACTTTATAACATGATAATTGTTAACAACACCCATCCTCTTCTACATATCCCTGTCATTTGTTTCCCTGGTTCTATTGGTATTCCTTGCAAACATCTTTCTAAATCTATATGTCCTCCCTTCTGTAGACTTGGTTCCCAGTTTTCATAAAGTCCTGTGCTTGTAGTCCACTCTCTCACCAAGGAGAAATAAGGTAAATCCTCCCATCTCAGGATATCCATTTCCTTCCCTAGAGCCTTCCTATCTCTAAGTAGAGGTTTTATATTTTGCAATGTCCATCTTTGATGCCAAATCTAACACCAATGTGATACCCATAGCAGTTGCCATTGAATATGCATATGTATTTCCAGAGTACATTTGCAAAATATAATAAACTCTCTTCCTCAAAGACAAAACCAAAATATTTATTTGGAACATCAATGTTAGGATACCAGGAAGTAAGATTTAACAAGGTACTCATTACTAATCCAGGGAGCACTGACATCTTAAGCATTCTTCCTGTCAGGCCTCCCCACAAACAAGTTCCCTAGGCGGATTCCTCTCTCTGTTCAGTCTGCTCTCTGCTCTGCCTCTCCTGCTCAGTTTCAGTCTCACTCTCTGCTCTGTTGGGCAAACTTGGGTTCCATATGACTCAGCCTGTATCACAGCTGTGAGCTGGGCCAGAGTTCAAAGCATGTCACATAGGCCTATTAATGGGTGGGGAAGATCTTCCTATCCCATTAACATCATAGAAGCTAATTGGAAGAAAGCTAAGTCGTACTACAATTTAAACTATTGCTGTTTCTGGTTTGAGAGAGAAAAACAATAAAAACAGTCTTTGTATCTGTTTTGCTGTGAAAAGTGACTTGGGCTGGCTGGACAAAACAGAATCCTTCTTATTGGGTGAAAAGCCATTGGGTTTATATTGCCAAATAAGCTCCTCTTCATCTCAAAACCATTGTACATCATCATTCCCTACAATGTTTTTTCATTTCTTAGTCATCTATAGTAAGGTGGCTGTTGTTCTTGCTAAGGCCAGCCCTATATGACTTTGATCCTTTTCTCCTATCTTTTCTAGCAGGTTATCTTCTCAATCACTTTACCCAAACTTCAGCTTCTTTATACTTATTCATTCTTTTCCTGCTGAATTAAAAAAAAAATCCAAAAATCTTCCCCATATGTATAAGTAAAACTCTTACCCTTTACCTTTCCACGTCTCCTGCCCTTGTCCTATATTTCTCCCCCATTTCTCAGACAAACTCAGGGGCCAGGGGCATTGGTACACACTCTTTGCGTCTTACTTTGACTCTTCTCATTTACTCTTCAACCTTTTGTGTTCTGACATCGCTCAACTAAAACCACACTCTCAGGGCAGGTAGGTGGTGCATTGAATACAGCACCGGCCCTGGAGTCAGGAGGACCTGAGTTCAGATCCAAACTCAGACACTTAACACTTATTAGCTGTGTGACCTTTGGCAAATCACTCTTCCCAATTGCCCTGACTTCCTCCCCCACCACAAAAAAAGACAAAAAATCCCCCCAAACTGCACTCTCTAAAGTTACAACTACCTCTTTTTTTTTTCTTTTTTTGCTTTTTGGAAGGCAATTGGGGTTGTGACTTGCCCAAGGTCACACAGCTAGTTTTTGTGTTAAATGTCTGAGGCCAAATTTGAACTCAGGTCCTCCTGACTCCAGGGCTGGTGCTCTATTCACTGTGCCACCTAGCTGCCCCTGTTGTACATTTGTAAGTCCATGTCCCATAGACATTTCCAACTCAGTGTACAAAATCTCCATTTTCTGTTGAGGATATTATCATTTTACCATTTTTCCAAGTTTGTAACTTCTGTATTATCTTCAACTTCTCACCTTCCCCTTCCCCACATATCCACTCCATTGACAAACCTTATTTCTCTACCACCACCACATGTCTCTTGTATGTCCTCTTTTCTCTAGTCACAGAGCTATCATCTCTGCTCTCATGAGCTATTGCAATGACCTTCTAATTGGCATTCTTGCCTCAAATTACTCCTTAATCTAATCCATTCTCTGTGCAGTTGCCAAAGTAATTTTCCTTAAGCACAGATTTGACCATGTCTGTCCTCTTCAAATGACTCAAGTGGTTACTTGTTTCCTCCTAGATCAAATAGAAACTACTGTTTGGCTTTTATAACCCCTTACAACCTAAGTTTCCATCTTTATTATAAACTAATTCCTTTGCTTAGAATGTACTCCTTCTCTGCCTCATAGGATCCCTCAGTTTCTTCGAGATTTTAAGTACCACCTTCTACATGCTTTCTTGATCCCCCTCAACTACTTGTACCCTTTCTCCCTAAGTACCTTGTCTTTGTTTTCTATTTCTTCTGTCTATATTTATCTTACATTCTTATTTGTATAAGTAATCTCCCTTATAGAATGGATTTTTCTTGAGAACAGGTTTTTTTTTAATCTTTGCATCTCTTATAGTACCTGACACATTATAGATGATTGATAAATGTTTGATTGATTGTTCTAGTAAGGACCAGAGAAAGAGTGGGCTAAAGAAGTGAAACAACCATTTGTTGCTCAGGGAGGATGGGGCAGTGGTAACTGGCCTAAGAGAGAAGGCAGAGTTCCTCAGTTTCTGTGACTGTTAGCTCTTTTTCTTAATTTTTTTTTTACATTTATCTACATTAGAAGAATTCAGTGTAGTGACTTAAATCTTAGAAAATTCGTTTATAACCAGCAGTGTTATTGTGAAGTAGGATATAATTTTGTTAAACAAACAAAATCTTAGATTCCAATGGCAATTTTTATCTCTTGTGCTTTTTCTTAGGGATTCTGATAAAATTTAAAATTTTCTTGGCAGATATTTTGTTTTCTTTTTTATAATTTTCTCTTAAATTCTCAGAAAAATAACTACCAGCCCTAACAGTTATAGCTTCTTTGTTCTTAGTATTGACATGAGAAATATCTGTATGGTTATTCTTGCAACTGACTTCGATACATTTATTTTCTTACTGCTGGGTTGGGAGGATTGTGCCCGTTGGGCATATAATAAATACTTTGACTTTCTTGGAGAAAAAAAAAATGTACTCCCAAATGTTCTGCTATATCCTGTATTAGAAGGTGCAAGAATATACTAATTTGTTTATTCTCACTTCCTATCTCCATGTTGAAATTGGATATTACATTGACTGGGGCTTCCATTTCTATTCCAGCCTGAAAGGATAGACCCAAGTGCGTCAAGACAAGGCTACGATGTCCGTTCTGATGTGTGGAGTTTGGGGATCACACTGGTATGTTGAATAATTTCTTTTTACACTCACTTTCCTAGTTGTAAAATACTTTTTTAACTGAAAAAGAACAACAAAGCATGAAATAAGTGTTTTCCACAAAGTTTTGCTAAATGGAGAAGGCATCCATATATTGCCTTTTATTTGATTTTTCTTTCTTGTGGGCTTTTGGCTATAAACAGTCAATTCTAAGTCATATTAAGTATATCCATGCACTGCCAACAGTGTGGGAATGCCAGTAGGCAACCAGTTTGATCATAGAGGTGCAGTTTTTGAAGCAGATCAAGACCTAGTAATGATATACTTACCTTAGTTTTGTTACAGTGTTTTAATATCCAGAATGCTTAAAATCCTTTGTTATAATATTATGATAAAATTAGCTTCCATCAACATATTGAAGCAGGTACCTTTCTTATTTAAAAAAAAATAATTTTCTTTTCTACTTGCATACAAACCATTTTAAAAAATTGTCTACTCAGTGTCACTTGCTTGAATTTTTTTTTTTTTTTGCTTTTTGGAGGGGGATGGGCAGGACATTTGGGGTTAAATGACTTGCTCAAGGTCACATGGCTAGTAAGTGTTAAGTGTCCGAGGCCAGATTTGAACTCAGGTCCTCCTGACTCCAGTGCCAGTATTCTATTCGCCTAGCCACGCCCCCTTGCTTGAAAATTTTAAGAGACTGTGTCCCTCATCTTTGTTTTTCTTTTTTAGTATCTTGGTTTCTCCACTATAGGCCTCCTCCAATACTCTATCATGGTATAGTGTTTACCCTGAGTTCTCAAAGATTTTGGCAGTAGGGCCATTCTCTTCCTTGTTCTGTGAAGTTATTTCCATGGTCCTTCATGGTGCTTCATACTTGTCATCCAAGGGTCAGCCTAGCAACAGTAACAATAATAATAGCTGACACTTCCATTTCACTTCAGATTTTCAGTTTGTCCTACACTTTATCTAATTTGCTATTTAGAAGAAGCGTGTAATGTAAATAATATGCCTGTAGGTGTATTGCCCCCATTTTATACGTGGAGAAATTGAATTTACAGTGGTTCAGTGACTTGTCCATGATCCTGCAGCTGGTAAGTATTGGAGGCAGGGTTTGAACCCATGTCTTTTCTGACATAAAGTTTAATGATTTTCCTAATATACCACCTTGACTGTTACTGCATTATTTTGAACAGGTTTCTTTCTGGAGGATTGGCTACTGGGTAATGTCAGAGTTTAGCCTTTACTTTGGGGAAAGGCAGTGCATACATTTTAGCCACATTTGAACCAGATCCCCAGGTGGAAAGGGAATAATCCCCACCAACATCACCTCTCCTCCCCACCCTCTCACACCCCCCTAAAAAGATCTATAATCAAATTTAGTACTTAATTAGTAGATTTGTCACTTGGTAGCCATCTCCATAGTGATGAACTTCTTCAAATTTATCTAGTAAGGAGTGTGATTTAATGGACTCTCCAGGATCCTGAACCTAGAATGGTCACTGAGCTTTTGAAGAATGTTTCTCTTTATTTACATGTGATAGTGCTTGAACTTTATCTAGTGAGTGATGTTTTTGTCTTCACTGTTTCTTATGAGTACAGTGCAATTGTCATTTAAACAGCACCAGTAAGATAATTTAATGGGGAGATCCAGAATTTCCATAGCAGTGTCAATAAAGAAGAAATGAAGAATTATGGTGATCATATTGATTCCCCAGATCCATTCTAATTTTGCCTGTCTCATGTAGTGGTATATCTTCATGTTTTCTTCCTTCATCTTTTAAATTCCATTCTCCAGAAAAATATTTCACAGATTTATTCATATTAAGGTACAAATGAGTGATAAGATAGTAGCACAAGGAACTGGGTAAAATGTAGGAAATTGAGCCTCTAGAGAACTTAGTTCATAAGTCCTCCTTGAATAAAGCCAGATATTTGATATTCATTAGAGAACCAGTGAACTTTCTGGTCTTTACTACTATTCAGTTGAAGTAGGTTCAGAAATTAGGGATAAATATGATAAAATTTGTTGGGTCAAACAAAGAAGGGAACGTATGTTTTCCAGATGAGTTATATCTTTATTGAAATAGTCAGAACATAGAATCATAAATATTAAAGTTAAAGAATTAGTTTCTAATAGCATTTAGGTCAGTGGGGAGAGGTACATTCTAGAGGAGCAGGGGAGGGAAGGGAGCTGGGGAGAGGACTTTCCAGTGTAAACACATAATGAAGACAAATTGTGCCTAGCTATAGAGCTGGCCTTGATTTTGAATAATAGGTTAATATGGATGGGCATACTAGCATTGTAATTCAGTCCTTCTAAGTTATCTTAAATTGGAGAGGACTATGGAACAGTTGTCCCTGGTGTACTATTCCCTTCAGTTGTCATCTTTTTCTCCTATCATTTTTGTACTTAGCCATCAGTAGTATAATAATGTGACCAAAACGCTGGTTAGCTTGGCAGTGCAAAGAAATTAGATTTTGCCAATACTTTCTTTTAACCATTTAAATATTATTCTAAAAAGCATATCTTTGTGAAGCTTATGCTAGATGATCATGTTGCTTATGTTTTAGAAGGAATTCTTGTTCAGTACTACATTCCTTCTAAAATAATTCTGTAGAAGAACAAGAAATCAACATACTGGGGATTGTCAAGTATTTTAGGGGTTTATGTGAGACAGATACTCAGTTTTTGTTTTAGATGGTTTTGAGGGATTATTTTAAATACTATTGCTATAAACCTAATTTGAGGTGAAGGGTGAAGGGTATGCTTCTGGTTAGGTATTGCTGGATGTCCCAGACATAACAAAGCAGAACTGGACAAGATAACAAGAAATTTCAAAAAACTTGTTCATTGAACTCAGCTCACATTTGGTTTTCCTATATTGTATGTTCAATCCTCAATTCACAGAAGTGCTTGACCAAGGGCTACTGCCTGGTGCCCTACTCAGACTTGGGTAAACTTCTGGTGTCAGTGGCCTAATACTAAGTACCTGGGACCTATCTCAGGGAATCCCTCAATGGAGAGAATGTTTTGTCTCACCTTAGGGGGGGTGTACCCATTTAGATTCTGTTTCCCTACCTTCTCCCTCGTCCTCACCTCTCAGATGTCCTTCACGATAGAGCTATCTACTTTGGATGGACTCAAAGAGTCTCTCAATTGGAGGCAGCATGATACAGTGGGAAGAAGACTGGCTCTGGAGTCAGAGGACCTGAATTCAAATATGCTTCTGATGCTTACTACCTGTGTGACCTTGGGCAAGTCACTTACCCTTCCTGGGCCTCAGTTTCCTCATCTGTAAAATGAAGGTTTTGGATTATATGGCTTCTGAGATCCCTTCAAGATTTATTTAAGTCTCTGATCTGACAGTTGATTACTCAGGGAGTGCTACCTGCACACAAGCATGTCTTTTCTCTAAGGTAGCTCTCTAGGCAAAAGTCCTTGAATTTGTCTGATATACAGTTTCTTTTATTTGCCTGATTTCTGATTGTAGTTTTCTATGGGCTCCACACTTCAGTTTCCCTAAAATGATTACACTGACCCTGTTGGGATCTTGTCTTGGGGGTCTAGGTAGGACCTTTCCAAAACTTTTGTTTGGGAGCCTGGATTTTAAAGCCATTTATATGGGCTATTAAATGATTCCGAGTGTGTGTTGCTTTTACCTCTCTCCTTTCCTCAGTATGAGCTGGCTACGGGCCGATTCCCTTACCCAAAGTGGAACAGCGTATTTGATCAGCTGACCCAAGTAGTAAAAGGAGACCCCCCACAGCTGAGTAATTCCGAGGAAAGGGAATTTTCCCCAAGCTTCATTAACTTTGTCAACTTGTGGTGAGTACTTAACACACTGAAATTTGATGTGATTATAGTACTAGCTGTATTGAAGTTCATGCCAATGTGTGTACCCTTCCTGAAAATCTCATCCTTACATCAGAGTTTCCCACTATGCCTTAGTGCAACAGCCGACCTCCTCACTGTTATTTCTCACTCTCAGATCTGTCCTATACCAACATATCTTAGTCATCCTGCATGTGAATTTCATCATGTTATCTGCCTGTTTAAAAAAAAAACTAAAGTGGCTCTCATTGCCTGTTGACTTCAATCTAAATTCCTTAGTTTTGAATTCAAAGTCAACTATAAGGTGTTTGCACTACTACTTTCCAACTCTTTAGTGCACTTGTATGACTACAAACTCCACGAGGACAGGGACTTTGGAATCTCCTCCAGTGTCTAGCACAGGGCTCTGTACATAGTAGATGGTTAACAAATGTTGGTTAAATTAATGAATGAATAAGAAAGATGACTTAGTCTTCCGTCCAGGTTCTGCTTCTCGCTGTCCCCTGATTGTGCCAGGTTTATTATTCATTGCATATATTTGGTCCTGCCTTTTCCTGGAATATCCTTTCCATTCTCCTCTTCTTATCCAACCCTTACCTATCTTTCAGGTTCCAATACAAGTAGTTTCCAATCTGAGGGGCCACAGAGTACTATGGGGCTTGTAGCATCACTGCAGGGGGTTCATAAACCCATATTAATGGTTCAATCCAATAAGCATTGAACGAACACTATGTTCAAGAGACTGTAACAAAGTGAATAGAAAACTTTAGCCTTTGAGCCAGGAAGAGTTAGATTCAAATTCAGTCTGTGATACATATTGGCTTTGTGACCCTGGGCAAGTCACTTAACCTCACGCTTTTTAAAGAGCTAAGATTGCAGAGAAGGTTCAGACCTGCATTGGTGAAAAAGGTTTCTCCACTTGAGAGTTCTCTGTGTGAATTAAATAACAGGTCCAGCCCCTATGTGTAAGGCATTGGGAATACAAAGGCACAGTTACATTATGTATTTTAAATCAATATATTTGATGTGATGTATTTTTTTTAATCTTGGGTTTTATATATGTTTCAAAAGAAGATGTCCTATCCTAGATTAGTTTATATTGTATTGAAGAAAAGAAAAACCTAGTAGTGTCTCCCCATTTTAACAATCCTATTTTTATATTGTTTTAGCCTTACAAAGGATGAATCCAAAAGGCCAAAGTATAAAGAACTTCTGGTGAGTATAAGACTTTAGGACTTATTGGTAGTTTGGTTTGGAAGAATACAGGTCTCTCATACAACTGATAACATTTTGGGGCAGCGCAATTTGGCACATTAAAATATAGTCATAAAAAAGTATGTGTAA
Source organism: Petaurus breviceps papuanus (assembly GCF_028583685.1). Taxonomy (NCBI): domain Eukaryota; kingdom Metazoa; phylum Chordata; class Mammalia; order Diprotodontia; family Petauridae; genus Petaurus; species Petaurus breviceps. The sequence goes on from NW_027187380.1 coordinate 36,727,514, forward strand.
AGAGAACTTTTTGTATTTTAAAATTTTTCTATATGAGTTTCAAAAATGCATTTGCGGAGAAAATTTTGGCTCTAGCGTAGAATTAGAATTATGTTTCTGAATTCTGACTTTCACTTTAAGGAACCTGCCTTTGTGATCACTTTGTCAGATATTGAGCACCCTGACAGTTGTGAGCAGAGGCTAGATTGCAACTATTAGTTGGGAGGTAGGAATATTAAAATATGAAAAAAGGGGAATACTAAAATATGAAAAACTATAATATGAAAATCTATAAGGGGGAGGCACCAGGTATATGTATAAAATATCTGTCAATGTCTCCTCATTTTTATGGCTACAAATGCCTATGTCAGTTGACCCTACCTATTTATTAGTAAAGAAAAGGAATTCAAGAAAATCTAAATTATCCAGATCAACAGATTGACTAGGCTACAGCATAAAGATTCATGGGAATATTTATTTGTCTCTTTTGATCAAATTTTGTGCTATGTAACTGTAGGTAGCTCATTTTATAAGAAATAGGATAGATTTAAATATTCCTTGGGAACTAACCCCTACCCCCCAAGAAATGATAGTCAAAAGGTCATAGAATTATTTTCGTTTATCCATTAAAAGAACATTTATATTTAAATGCAGCATACGTATCAGAGACTCACAGATTAGGGCTAAAGAACTAGAGTTTTACAGATGTGGAAACTTCAAATTGTGGGGAATTTGAATATTTAAGTAGCTATATTGTCTCTGCCATTTGTTCACCTTTTATTAGGAAGGTGTATCTGTAATCCAGTCACATGAAAATATTGACACGGAGAAGTACTGGGTAAAATCAGCAATAAGACATTGAAAAACCAGCCTTAGTATGCTAAAGATAATACCAAGGTTGAGTCATATTTCTTCGTGGTATTGATTTAGAAGGCACTAGTCTGTTTAGAGAAGCAGTGAGCGAGAGCCATTGCCACATTAGAAATGGAAAGAAATTATGTGGGTCGAAGAGACTAAGCTTTAACATCTGGGTGAAATATCAGTCATAAGGATAGCAAGATCCTGGTAATTTGCTGACACATCCTACTAAGTTGATCAGTTTTTATGGAGCTGGTACTGGTTAAAACCATTTTGGAGAAAACCAGCCATTGCTGCAGAGGGGACTCATTTTGTACAAGCCTGCTTCCCCACAACAGAACAGTGGAAAGTCTTCTTTCAGAATGCTTCCTTTGGTGCTTCAGCATGTTGCATGACCACTTTTGTATGAAGAGGGGTAGCAGTTCCCCCCAACATGGTCAGGCACCTTTTCATTGTGGTGATTAGCTACCAACAGAGAGCAGCTTCTTTCCTACCCTGAAATAATGGTGCAAGAGTTGGCATTAGTACTAATTATAGACACAACACTTTTCCACCTTCCACATACACTTAACACTAGATATTAAAATTTTGCTTTTATCACCATTCTGAACTTGTACATTTGCCTGTAGCTTTGGGTTGTGTTAAAATATACAAAGTTCTGGATTGTCCTAGCCAGAAGTATTAATTCTTGAATTTTTGATTGCCTTTTAGAAACATCCCTTTATTTTGATGTATGAAGAGCGCACAGTGGAGGTTGCATGCTACGTTTGTAAAATCCTGGATCAAATGCCCGCAACTCCCACCTCTCCCATGTATGTTGATTGATATTGCTGCTACGTCAAACTCTAGAAAAAGGGCTGAGAGGAAACAAGATGTAAAGAATTTTCATCCATCACAGTGTTTTTATTGCTTGCCCAAACACCATGTGCAATAAGATTGGTGTTCGTTTCCATCATGTCTGTATACTCTTGTCACATAGAAAGTGCATCCCTATAATATCTGATTGATCACACAATGTTAGTGCTGGTCAGAGAGACCTCATCCTGCCCTTTTGTGATGAGCATATTCATGATATGTGGAAGTCAGTATAATTGATCTATTGACAGTGATTGGATTGCATTTTAAATTCATTTCTAGACTCAAAACTTGGAGATGCAGCTACTAGAATGATGTTCAAATTCCCAAATGTTTTAAGAAGGAGGCAACATAAATCTGCCATGTGCGAATGTAGAGATGTAGGACTGAATGAGAAGAACTGGCAAGGCCAGTGAGACACACAGCGCCCTCTGAAGTTGAACAACAAAGGAGGAATTTACTTTCTTCACTAAGTGCAATAGATTTACTGATTTGATGTTCTGTTGCTTTACAGTCACTGTGTATGTTCTGGGTCAGTGTGCTCAACTGAATTTCCTGTTCAAATGAAATATATTAAATTAGAGTGACTGTCTTTACCAAAAAAAAAGTTGCGTTGAAAGAGACTAACATTAAAACCCTGAGACAGGACAGAATGTGTTCTTTTTCTCCTTTCCCAATACAGCTTTTCTTCATTGGGAAGATCCAGGAGTTTGCCATTTTTCATAGAAGGTGCTGACCCTAAGAATCTTTGATTTATTAGAATTCAGTGTGCTGCGAAGATGATATTCCACCTACCACAAACCCCCAGGACTAAAAGAAGAGAAAACAGTGCAAAGGGCAAAGTTGAACATTTTTTTTTTTTAAGCCTAAGGTCTTCTCCCAGGCAACTTAGAGTGACTCCAGTTCTGGCTCTCCCTTGCCCCCTAGGCCTGATACTTTTCTAGACATAGCGTAGTGATAGAATAGAGGAATAAAATGCTTTGGTTGATTAGGTAGAAGTTTGTTTCCTATAAACAGCACAAGATTTGCTTCTAGTCATCTAGTCATCTGCTCCAGAACTTCAGTTCCTGAAATATTCACTTCATGTGACTCCCCATGCCTTGCTATATTATCATTTGCTTAATCTACTATTTGAACCTTTCATCATGTGTGAATTTATTTGCCCCAAACTTCCATAACAATGGCCTTTAGCCAAGAATATGTCTTGTGATATATTTTAATATTATAGGAGTTATGAAGTATGGCACACTGGAATAGTGTGATAAAAGAATACCTTTTTTCTACTAGAAATAAATTTGGCCAGAAGCCAATTTGAAATGGCTTCCTACAATTGAAATTCTTAGTGGATAAGAAAAGCCCAAAGACGGGAAGTGTTAGAAAGCCATTTAAGTCTCCTGCCTTTTGCTAACAACTATCAGCCAGTACCTCTTTGGGTTTCAGCTATGTACCTTCTCTCTGTATCCTGGAACACTAAAAGTTAGACTGTGTGTAGCAAAGATTATTGTACATGGTTAGAGGCGTGCTAGAGTATGTATTAGACATGGTTGGGTCTGCAGGGGATACCATCACAGAACTAAATCATGGCTCATTCTCCTTCCAGGGCTTGTGATGGATATTAATATTAGAAAATAGAACAATAAAGAAAGAATGGTGCTATTGGAAGTTACATGCCTGTAATTTCAGAATTTAAAAATGTTCTTCCTATTTGGTCATTATGTCTACTTGTCGGAGACATGAGAAGTGACAGGATGTATTCCTTCCTTCTACTGCATTTAAGCCATTGCCCTTTCCTGCATCTCTACTGAGGGGAGTTTTCTTCTCTGTTGTCAACTTTTTCCTGTCTGGTTCAGCACGTGATCACTTTGCTATTTTTCTAATGGAGATGAAAGCAATTCTGACTGTCCAGGAGCTAGTCTGACCATTCTCTTGTGTGGATGATCTTATAAGAGGCAATTTATTAGTGTATTAATCATTGATTATTATAAACTATTAAGGGCAAGGAGTTTATTACAGTGTATCTTTATTTTTTAAAAAAAGGGTATACAGTGTTCACAGACTGTGAAAATAGTGTAAGAACTGTACATTGTGAGCTCTGGTTATTTTTTTTTCTTGTACCATAGAAAAATGTATAAAAATTATCAAAAAGCTAATGTGCAGGGATATTGCCTTATTTGTCTGTAAAATGGATCTTAGTAACATATCTGCTTCTCAGAGCTTTGGAATATTTTATCTTGTATTCTGGTTTGAATTACTTCTCTATTTAAGATATATCATGGAATCGAAGTGTTTATGTAATAGTTCTATCCTTTTTGCCTGCAGGTCAGTTGTAATAAATCTAGGATGTGATGATGACCTTGTCATTTCATTTTCTAAGGTCAGATATTTAGAGTGACAATGAATTAAATACTCATAAAACATTATCTCCTTCAAAGTCGGGGGGGGGGGGAGAATAAGGCTCCTTTGAGGAGTGGCAATTGCTTCTTCCTGTTTATATAGGTTGCCATATCTAAGAAGCTCATCAAATAGTCACCTTGGTCCTCTTGTGCCTTGGTAATATAACACCTCTACAAGCAAACCAGTTCATTTGTTGGTTGTTGCTGGTTGGCTGTCTTCCCTAACCAACCTACATGTGTGGGTCTTGAAGAGTCTTGGGATCAGGATGGCAATGTTGGTCACATGGCTACATTATCGCACAATTAACCTTGGAAACTCATCTTGGCCTATCCTTATATGATTATTATATGCCATCTTTATTCTTTGCCTTTGCTAGATCCCAGGCTGGAAACAGGTACTGGTCTAGATACATGCTGATTTTCTCACAACTACCACTGAGGGGTTGGTAAGTTGGTAAGGCACATGGGGACTAAAGGAAGGAAGCACACACAAAACGAAAAGTCCTAAAACTAATTTGAAGAAAGAACCTTGAACAGGTTTATTTTAGTCTGGATAGTAAGCTATTTTATCTTTCTATATAGTTAATCATCAAGAAATATCTTTTGTATCCTAACACTTGTTCCCTGGCTACAATGCTAATCTACTCTGGGAGAAAAGGCTACAAATAGTCTAGATCTTTTGGAGAACAGACCCTGTTCCTCGTTCTTCCCAGAAAATTACAGCATAGGTTAGGTTTAAAGAATTGAGGATTATGATAAGAAGGGGTGGGGTGGGCCTAGTGGAACATGGATTTTTAGTTACATAGCAGCTGAACTTTAAGAAAATGGCAGTTCAGAATCTTCTATACAGACTCTACAGGCCCTAACTCTCTAAACCTAGCATGCTGAATGTCCCTCTGCAAATTGTTGAGGAATACCACGTAAGGTTTTAAATGTACACTACAGTTTAAGTGTGTCTTAACCTTAGGTAAAATATCATGTGTAAATTGATTGAACACAAGTACTTGTGTACAAAGGAATCCTTTTTGGTCAGGTTTTTCAAGTTAGCATATGATGTACCTGTGGAATGTACTCCCAGTCACTTAGAGAAATATCACATGCACAGTGCACCAAAAGCCATCTCTCTAGTCCAAAGACCAGAGGTAATGCATCACATATTATATCACAGACAGTGGAAGAGGTCTTAAAAAGCACACCTGAAAAACATTTTGGACCTGTACCTCGAGGCTCTCTGGAAATACTTCTTCCGTCTTTGGTGAAGGAAAAAATACTTGTACGTGTTTACCCAGGGCCTGACTTCTACCTGCAGTTATATCATCCTGTACTAGGTGTTCCAATCAAATGTACGCCTGCTTTGGGAATTGAGGTTTGAGTTATTACAATGGTGATGGGAAATAGCACATTTTAAGGAAGCCGATGTTTAAGATATTCTTTTGGCTTCTGTTCCTTTTTGAGGATTGCACACTTCATAATGACACACCTGAACACATGGGTTTACATTACGTCTTCATCTAACCTTCCTAGGGTAAATAATTATTCAGCTCTTTTGAGTGTTTCAAACCTGACAGGGACCAAACCCTGTGATTTCATTGATATAAGGAACTCCTGGATGAGAAAAGTCTCTCTACTAATTGAGGTTGACACCTTCTCTGCAATTTATAGTCTTAGTTGCCTAGGTCAATGAGAGGTTAATTGACTTTCCCCTGGTTGCACAGCTACTTTATATCATATGTGGGACTTGCATTTAGATTTGCCATGCTACAACACCAACTTGTTATCCACTATGACATCTATATCGGTGGTTTAGTTTTGAATTCATGTCTCCAACATCTTTGCACGCTGATTAGCAGCTTCTGTTTTCTAGGTATGTACTATTAAAACTCACTTAGATTGCTTGAACAACAAATGTAAATCTACTACTTTGAATTTCTATTTGAGTTATTTTGCAGTTAGTAGAAGCCATTTGCTTATAGATTATTACAAAGAATAACTACGTTTATAAATATATACATTTTATTGTAATGCCTTGTTATCTGTGTAAGACTTTTCAAAGTACTTTAATTTTATTTTGAATTGCTTAATGGTCACGTGGTGGGAAATTGTGCAGCTGGAATCCAAGTTACCCCATGTTCAAACCTAGGCTCTCTCCACTATCGTCTTTTAAAAATTTATTTGTTTTGTTTTGAATATTCAGCATTCACTTTTGTAAGATTTTGAGTTCTAAATATTTTCCCCCTCCTTCTGTTCTCTCCTCCCCAAGATGGTGTGCAATCTGATGTAGGCTATACATTTACAATCATATTAAAGATATTTCCATTAGTAATGTTGTAAAGAAGAATTGGAACCAAAAGGAAAAACCACGAGAAAGAACAAACAAAAATCCATTATGGTCTTTTTAACAGTGGTGGAAATGGTAGGTGGCCATGAGGCAAAGGGATTATTGTGTATTTTTTTCCCCAGAGAAAACCATATGTAGTCATTTTGCAAACTACTCATTCATTCCATTAATGTCACTGCCCAAAGCATTAATGGAGTTTGTTTTCTTGAAGAATATTCTTCTTCCCTACCCCTTTAGCCAGTTTTAATAATTCCAGTAGAAAAATCAGCCTCATAGCTAAGTCTTGTTTTTTGTTATTGTTTAGCTTGGCCTATAACTTTTGACTATTTATATAAAGATAAAGATTTGTCACCCCTGAGGTATTTTTTTAAAAGTCCACTGGCAATATAGAGAGTTCAGAGAAATATTTGACAGAATTTGCATGGATCCCTAATGAAATTATTCTGACCCAGCTTTCCCAGGCTCTTCATTTATTTCCTTCCCCTTTTGACTCATTACCAGTCTCAGACCCAAATCAGAGTCTGAAAGTATCTGCTTTACTATATATGTGCCATTTCTGGTCTCTGAAGCTGAAGAGTAACAGATACAGGGCAAAAATGAAAATGGCCTAGTTAACAACAATGGGGGCCAAGTTGCTTATTTCCCTCCTCAGCCCTTGGGTGAGTTAGCTGCTAAGAGATCCTACAGTGGGCCCACTGAAAATAGAGTATATATACAGGCATATGAAAGAAAGGCCATTAAAAGCAAGAAGATGAAAGAGGGGAAAGAGAAAGGAGCTCAAAATGAAAAAAGGTAATAGAAGTAAAATCTAATGAGCTTTTATTAAGTGTCCACTATTGCCACACACAGTATAAATGTTGGATGCCCAAAAGATAAAAATGAAACCACAGCATAAAGGAGCTTAGGTTCTCCTGGAGGAAACAACATGTGCAGGTAAGCAATTGCAAAATAGATTCTAATTAGCTAAGGTCAGTGCACTACTGGGTGAATCTGGAAAAAACCTTGTGTAGGAGGCAGCGCTTCAGCTGAGCTTAGGGTACTCAGAATTCCAAGAGACCAAGATGAGGATGAGAATTCCAGGCATGGAAGACAGGCTGTACTTAGTCATGGAGATAGATGACATGCCATATCTGGGTAATAAGCAGACAATTTTGACTGGAGCATTGAGTATATGAGAATAAGTCCTATGAAATTAGGCTAGAAAGAGGCTGAAGCTAGCTTACTTTAAAGCTCAGACAGGAGGCTACTTTGTCTGGAGCAGCAACTGGTCACAGCCATAGACCTTGTCTGAGGCTGACTGGGGAAAACTGCCTGTGCCCCTCTCCTTCATATGCTCTGGACCTGGCAATGGGGGGGTCAGGAGGTCAGTGAACACCCCAAGCTTAACCAGGATATGGGGCATTTCTGGTATTTAATCAGACTTCTGCAGCTTAGATCATTGCTGAGATGAGGCCTCAGAACTGCAAACAAACTCTCTTGGTTGGACCAAGAAGGGTTAAATGAGATTGATAAATTGTGGAAAGGGCTGGCGTTGAGAAATATGAACTCCAGTCTGCATCAGGCCAGCCAGGAAATTCCAGATTTACCAGCATTTTTTGGTAATACAAGGAATGATGAGAACTCACAGCAACCAGCCATCTTTAAAGTTGGGACAGAAGTTTCAGTGGATACCTTTTCCATCGGCCTTCACATTTGTTGGTTAAAAAGCCCAGACACTTATTTCACAAAGGAGAAGCCTGCTCAGGTATTTCATGAACAAGAGCAGGGAGTGGGCCAGAGCAATGAGCCTTTCTCCCAGGAATCTCTGCTATGGGCCATGAGAACCTGGAACTAAGGCTCAGCAGTAGAGCTGGGGTGAAAAAGTCCTTGCAGCCAAGAGAGGAGCATTGGGGCTATGAAGAGCAGATTTCCACAACACCACAGCGCTCCCAGCTCAGGAAAAAAACTGACTTTGGGAGGAGAATGCCATGTCTTCCTCAGCATCTCCCCAGACCCTCGCTTCTGAAGTGAGCCATCCAGGACACTCCTCTTTTTTTTTTTTTTTTAAATTTATTAATTTATTTTTTAGTTTACATCATTTCCACAAGATTTTGAGCTACAAATTTTCTCCCCATTTTTCCTACCCACCATCTCAAAACAGCAATCCCCCTGAATATCCCCTCCCCCAATCTGCTCTCTCCCATATCTTTCCCCATCCCCCCTCCAACTTTGCAGTAGGACTAAGTGTGTATGCCCCAGTGCCTGTATATCTTATTTCTCAATTACATGTAAAATAATGATAATTATATATGGATATTAAACATTTGATTTTAAAACTTTGAATTCCAGGTTCTTCACCTTCATCCCTTGTCACTCACCCTCACTGGAAAGATAAGCAATTCAATATAGGTTGTACATGTATCCACTATGCAAAACATTTCCATAGTGGATATATTGTGAAAGACTGACTATATTTCCCTCCCTCCTAACCCACCCCTCACTTGTTCTATTCTCTACTCTGATCCTGTCCCTTTTCAAAAGTGGGTGCTTCCAACTTCCCTCCCCACTAGCCTGCCCTCCCTTCCATTATATCCCCCCTCTCATCCCCTTCCCCTCTACTCCTGTAGGGTGAGATATCCTATTTCATATGTATGTCATTCCTTCCCTAAGCCAAATTCAATGAGAATAAGGTTGACTCATTCCCTTTTGGCTTCCTGTTCTTCCCCTCCATTGTAACAGTTTTCCCTTGCCTCTTCTATATGAGATAATTTACCCCATTCTGTCTCTCCCCATCTCTCATATTCCTCTCTCACCTCTTAATTTCACTTTTTAAGTTTCTTCCCTTCCCATTTAATTGGTCCTGTGCCCTCTGTCTATGTATACCTCTACACATATATACACACAGTCACATATGTATTCATACATCCATATACCCTCCTATATAGACATATGTACATACACACACATATAAACATACACACATATATACATTTCTATTCCCTCCAACTTCTCATACTGAGAAAAGTTTCATAAGTTACAATTATCATTTTTCCATGTAGGAATGTAAATTGTTCAACTTTGATAAGTTCCTTATGATTTCTTTTCCCTGTTTACCTTTTCATGCTTCTCTTGCTTCTTGTATCTGAATGTCAAATTTTCTATTCAACTCTGGTTTTTTCATCAAGTATGCTTGAAAGTCCTCTAATTCCACTGAATAACCATATTTTCCCCTGAAACATGATACTCAGTTTTGCTGGATAGGTGATTCTTGGTTTTAATGCCAGCTGCTTAGACCTCTGGAATGTCATATTCCAAGCCCTTCGATCCCTCAGTGTAGAAGCTGCCAGATCCTGTTATCCTGTGTTATCCTGATTGTGTTTCCACAATATTCAAATTGTTTCTTCCTGGCTGCTTGTAGTATTTTCTCCTTGATCTGGGAATGATGGAACCTGACTCTAATATTCCTAGGAGTTTTCTTTTTGGGATCTTTTTCAGGAGATGATCGTGGATTCTTTCAACCTCTATTTTGCCCTCTGGTTCTAAAACATCAGGGCAATTTTCCTTGAGAATTTCTTGAAGGATGATTTCTAGGGTTTTTTTTTTTTTTGATCATGACTTTCAGGTAGTCCAATAATTTTTAAATTCTCTCTCCTGGATCTGTTTTCCAGGGCAGTGGTTTTTCCAATGAGATGTTTCACATTGCCTTCTATTTTTTCATTTGTTTGGATCTGTTTTTAACAGTGTCTTGATTTCTCATAAAGTCACTAGCTTCCATTTGCCTCCAATTTAATTCTGAAGGAATGATTCTCTTCAGTGAGTTTTTGAGATTCTTTTCCCATCTGGCAAATTAGGCTTTTTAAGACATTGTTCTCCTCATTGCCTTTTTGAGCCTCTTTTGCCATCTGGGTTAGTCTGTTTTTAAGTGTTATTTTCTTCAGTCAGGTTGTTGACTCTCATTTCATAACTTTCTTGCATTGTTTTAATTTCTCTTCCCAATTTTTCCTCCACTCCTCTTATTTAGTTTTCAGAATCCTTTTTAAGCTCCTCTATGGCCTGAAACCAGTTCGTATTTTTCTTGGAAGCTTTTGGTACAGGAGTTCTCACTTCACTGTCTTTCTTCTGTTCCATGTTTTTATCCTTTTTGTCCCCCAAATAGGAGTATAAGGTCAGATTGCTCTGTTTGCTTCTTTGCTTGCTCATGTTGCCACTCAATTACTTGATTTTTGAGCCTTTTGCCCCAGTAGGACTCTGCTACCAGGAAGGGGAGCTTTATCCAAATCACTGGTTTTCGCAGCTGCTGGAGCTATTAGTTGGGTGCCCTCTCTGAAGCCTCCACATGTTCTCTGACAAACTGGTCACGCACCCCAGGACCTCTACCCTAGACAGCGATCCAGATCCAAGCAGGTTAAAGCAAGAGCGATTACCACTCAGACTGGATGCTTGGTCCCCCTACAATCTGCAGGCCAGGAACTCTGAAGCAGCCACACCCATGGAGCCTAAACTGCTTCTCGCCCCGGGGGCAAAGGCCGGATCACACTCCCAAATTTCCTCTTCCTGCAATGTCTACACTAACCTCTCACTTTGTCTTTGGCATTTATAGTGATTTGAAGTCCCTCTAGCCAGTGGCTGGTCTGGCCACCCTGAGGCTAAAACCTTGGGATCTGACCCAGCGCTGTGCTGGCCCCTTCCTGCCGGCCTGCTGGACTGTCTTCAGTGGGAGGTTAGCGTCTCTCTGTCATTTTGTGAGTTCTGTAGCTCCAAAGTTTGTCTAGAGCCTAATTTTTTACATGAATTGGAGGAGATGGGAACTGGAGAGCCACGGAAGTCCTGTTTCTACTCTGCCATCTTAACTCTGCTGACACTCCTCTTTGAAAAAGCCTAATCACAGTCTTTGCACAGAAGGTGTGAGAGTAGAAAAAGGTGCCACATCTGCCACTGTGAGCCAGGGCATGGTGGCACTTGATGGCTGTCCGATGTGCCAGGTCCCATTTACTGGAAAGCTCTAACAGCTGGATATTGATAGTAATCTTGCTAAATGCTTGTCAGAGAGTATGGAAAATGTGATGTGGTGAACTTAGTAGGACAAACCCACAAGAGATCCATTTATAAAGTAGGAATGACTGTAAAACATGACCTCCCCTATAGTGATAGGTGAGATTACAAGAAATGGTCTCAGGTACTCCCTGGACTCTGAGCATTCTGAAGAGCCCTTCCCAAGGCATACTTCCCCTAGTCATTGCTGGAATGTCTTGGGAGGCTGTGTCCTGGATGAGAGAATTTCTTGATTCTGCCTTTTAAAAGTAGACAATAGAAATTTCATTTTTAATATTAAAAAAGAAACCCCTCACAATTTGCATTTTATCCTAGAGCAAAAGTTCTAGCCTGGGGTTTAGACAGCCATAAGTGGTCTGTAGATTGATTTCACATGGTCTGTAAACTTGACTAGACAAATAGATTGCATCTTTATTTTTCTTTAACCTAACTGAAATTTAGCATTTCCTTTCATCATGATTTTTAAAAAAATTATTGAGAGGCTTCAGATTGCTAAAAAGGGTCCATGATAGATGCAAAAGGCAAAACAAAACAGAACCCCCAAAACTTAAGAGCCTTAATCAGCAGGAACCCCCTAAAAATCTTTTGAAGTACGAGGTTTCTTTAGTAGAATGTTGCAAGACAAATTGATAAAGATGTGGGAAAAGAGAAAAATAAAAAGGAAGAATGTAATAATGTATAGCATCAGAGATGGAACTAAGATGATAAACAGTATGCCTCAATCAAAATGTTGAATATGGAGTCAAAAGTTGTGGTTTTGAAACAGTGCTGTGTGAATTTTAGACCAATCCGTTCTCTCTGGGCCTCAATTTCCTACTTGAAAAATGAGGTTAGAATATATGAGATTAAAAAAAAATTTTTTTCTAAAATATTTTTTTGGGTGGAGGCCAACAGGGTTAAGTTAATTGTCCAGGGTCACACAGCTAGTAAATATGTGAGGCCGTATTTGAATTCAGGTTCTCCTGAGTCCAAGGTCAGTGCTGTATCCACTGTGCCACCTAACTGCCCCAAACTGATTTCTAAGGACCCTTCCAACACTGAACCAAGATCTTATTTTTGCATAATTTTCACAAAATAATAGTCTAGTGTAGTGTAAGGCTAGGGTTTTTAAGCAGTAGGACAATGGTCCTTGGTAGAGTGATGCAGAAAGAGGAGTGAACTGAGAGGGTCATGAGATTTAAAACCTGAAGGGATCTTAAGAGGTCACTTAGCCCAACTCTTGACATTTTAAGGCTGAAAAAAAAAATGCTGATTGGCTCCAGATCTAGTGATATTTTCCCTGGGATAGAGGCCTTTAATCCTAACTATTCTATTAATTTGTAAGGGCATCATTTTCCTCAGTCTGTAAAATCAGGGGGTTGGATGGGATGATGTCTAAGGTCCCTTCAGTGCTGGCAGTCTGATTCTGAGTAGCATTTTATACCTTGGTGTATGTCTGCCTATAAAAGTTACTGAAGTTCTTTTAAAGTTAATTTTACCTTGGGATTAGTATATTATTCTTTCCCAGCAAAGTGGACAAATTCTTGGTTAGATCCAAGATTTGTATGGCTACTACTAACATCTGAAATAGGATATTCAGTGCTGATGGGCTGCTTCACATTTGAGCTAGGAAAACAGTAGGAGTACCTGGATATAAGCTTTCCTTGGTGACATTTATGTATCATAACTTCTTAAAACCCACATAAGGGGATTGTAGGTTGATTTTTGTGACCATATAGACCAGAATTTCTAAATTGAGTGTCATCTCTAAGGGAGTGGTACTCTAGGACTGACTGCACTTTAGTTACTTTTTGGCTGGGCTGTTGCAATACCCTCCTTACATATCTCTTGGCTTCCGGTATCTCCTGAGGTAGTCTTATTTGTGATACAATGGGATGTATTTCAGTTGTTGATTCTTCCTTTCACAGAGAGGACTTCTTTCAGGTATTTCAAAATAGGGAGGTTTTTCCATTAACAGCATATATGTAAAAGATTTTGCTTACTGTTTTTTGGTCTTTTTGCATGGCGGAAGGCAGGGCAATTGGAGTTAAGTGACTTGCCCAAGGTCACACAGTTAGTACGTGTGTCAAGTGAACTTTGCTTATCTTTAAAGTGCTATTTTAAACTTTGTTATTATTACCACTACCAACACCATCATCATTATTAGCTCATTAGATCCATTATAGCTGATATCATAGCCTTCAAGCAAGTGGTAAGAATCAACTTACTTATGCAACCTTGGGCACTTAACTTCCTTGGGCCTTGGTTTCCTCATTTATAAAATGAAGAAGTTGGACTAGGTCAGGGGTAGGGAACCTGTGGCCTCAAAGCCTTATGTGGCCCTCTAGGTCCTCAGCTGAAGCCCCTAGACTGAATCCAAACTTCACATAACAAATTCCCTTAATAAAAGGATTTGTTCTGTAAAACTTGGATTCAGTCAAAAGGCCTAACTCAAGGACCTAGAAGGCTACATGTGGCCTCAAGACTGCAGATTCTCTACCCCTGGACTAGGTGGTTTCTAAGCTTCCTACCAGCTCTACATTTTTTTTTATACTTTATTAACTTCTGATTTACATCATTAATTTCCACCAGATTTTGAGTTACAAATTTTCTCCCCGTTTTTCCCCTACCCACTGTCCCAAAACAGCAGTCCCACAGGATATCCCCTCCTCCAATCTGCTCTCTCCCATATTTTCTCCCATACCCCTTTCGACTTTTCCAGTGGATCTCTATGGCCCAGTGCCTGTATATCTTATTTCCCAATTACATATAAAATAGTATTAATAATAGCATATATATATATTTGAATATTTGATTTTAAAACTTTGAATTCCAGGTTCATTCCCTTCCTTTCTTGTCACCTACCCTTACTGGGAAGATAAGCAATTCAGTATAGGTTGTACATGTGTGGCTAATGTAAAACATTTCCATAGTGGATATATTGTGAAAGACTGACTATATTTCCCTCCCTCCTATCCCACCTCCCACTTGTTCTATTCTCTACTTTGATCCTGTCCCTTTTCAAAAATGGGTGCTTCCAACTTCCCTCCTCACCAGCCTGCCCTCCCTTCCATCATCCCCCCCTCTCATCCCCTTCCCCCCCTACTCTCTTGGAGGTTGAGATACCCTATTTAGTGTGTATTTCATTCCCTCCTCAAGCCAAATTCAATGGGAATAAGGTTGACCCATTCCCTTTTGCCTTCCTATTCTTCCCCTCCATTGTAACCATTTTTCCTTGCCTCTTCTTTATGAGATAGTTTATCCCATTCTGTCTCTCCCCATCTCCTCTCATCATATTCCTCCCTCACCTCTTAATTTCACCTTTTAAGTATCATTCCTTCCTGTTAAATTGGTTCTGTGCCCTCTATCTATATATACCTGTATTCCTATGCCCATATACACTCATATATATATATATATATATATATATATATATATATATATATATATGTTTCTATTCCCTTCAACTACTGAGAAAAGTTTCATAAATTACAATTCTTGTTTTTCCATGTAGGAATGTTAATAGTTCAACTTTGATAAGTTCCTTATGATTTATTTTGCCTGTTTACCTTCTCATGCTTCTCTTGCTTCTTGTATCTGAATGTCAAATTTTCTATTAAACTCTGTTTTTTTCAGCAAGAATGCTTGAAAGTCCTCTATTCTACTGAATGACCATATTTTCCCCTGAAACATGATGCTCTTGGTTTTAATCCCAGATCTTTTGACCTCTGGAATATCATATTCCAAGCCCTTCAATCCCTCAGTGTAGAAGCTGCCAAATCCTGGGTTATCCTGATTGTGTTTCCACAATATTCAAATTGTTTCTTCCTGGCTGCTTGTAATATTCTCTTCTTAATCTGGGAATTCCGGAACCTGGCTATAATATTCCTAGGAGTTTTCTTTTGGGGATTTTTTTCAGCAGGTGATCCTTTCAACCTCTATTTTGCCCTCCAGTTCTAAAACATCAGGGCAGTTTTCTTTTAGAACTTCCTGGAGGATGATTTCTAGGTTCCTAATGTTGATCATGGCTTTCAGGTAGTCCAATAATTTTTAAATTATCTCTCCTGGATCTATTTTCCAGGTCAGTGGTTTTTCCCATGAGATATTTCACATTGCCTTCTATTCTTTCGTTTGTTTGGATCTGTTTAACAGCATCTTGATTTCTCATAAAATCATTAGCTTCCATTTGCTCCAATCTAATTCTGAAGGAATGATTCTCCTCATTGAGCTTGTGAGATTCTTTTTCCATGTGGCAAATTCGGCTTTTTAAGGCATTCTTCTCCTCATTGCCTTTTTGAGCCTCTTTTACCATTTGATTTAGTCTATTTTTTAAGGTAGTATTTTCCTCAGTCAGGCTATTGACTCTCATTTCTTAATTTTCTTGCATTGTTCTCATTTCTCTTCCCAATTTTTCCTCCACTTCTCTTATCTGCTTCTTAAGGTCCTCTATGGCCTGTAACCAGCTCATATTTTCCTTTGAAGCTTTTGGTGCAGGAATTCTGACTTCACTGTGTTCCTCCTGTTCTATGCTTTGCTCCTTTTTGTCCCCAAAATAGGAGTGTAATGTTGGAATCTTCTGTCTGCTTTGTTTCCTTTGCCTGGTCATGTCGCCCCTCAGTCACTTGACCCCTGGGTTTTTTGCCACAGTATGACTCTGCTACCAGACAGGGAAGCTTTCATCCCAAATGCTGGGGTTTTCTTAACTGCCGGAGGTGTTAGACGGGTGCCCTCTCTGAGGTCTCCACATGCTCTGGCAAGCTGGACACACACCCCAGGACTTCCACCCTAGACTGCAATCCAGATGCAAGAAGGTTAAAGCAAGAGCTATTACCCCTCAAACTGGTTCTTGGTCCTCCTACACTCTGCAGGCCAGGAGCTGAAGCTGGATGTGGCGCTGGCTAGCTGTGCCAGCATCTCAGTGGTTTCTTGCCCCGGGGGCAAAAGCCATGCCCTCCCACTTACTGGGTCCCCAAATCCAGACTGCACTGACCTCTCACTTTGTCCTTTGCATCTATGTGTTGATAAATCTGGAAACAGCCACAGCTGCTGCTTATCTGGCTCCCGGCGACAGCTGGTCAGGCACTCCCTGGGGCTAAAGCGTGGGGCTGGGCTCACATCCCAGAGCCCTGTGCTGGCTGATTCCTGCTGGCCTGCTGGACTGTCCTTAGCAGGAGGTTAGCTTCTCTGTGTCATTTTATGGGTTCTGCAGCTCCAAAGTTTGTTTAGATTCCCCTTTTTACATGGATTGGGGAAGGTGGAAGCCAGAGCTGTGGGTAGGTCCTCCTTCTACTCTGCTATCTTGACTCCCTCCCCTAGCTCTAAATTTTATGATCCTACAAATCTAGTCCAAATATTCCTGAACTTCCTTTACACCTGAGGTAAAGGAAGTCTTTCTAAACTGGGCATAAAGGAGAGTATCCCCCATAGATGCGATTTTTTTCTTTCATCTATTCTTTAATAACTTTTTTTTTAAGCAATCGGGGTTAAGTAACTTGCTCAAGATTACACGGCCAGTTATTTCTGGGTGTGGTGCTGAGTATCTGAGCCCGGATTTGATCCAGGTCATCCCGACACTGGAGCCGGTGCTCTTACTCGCTGAGCCACCTGGCCGCCCCTTTTAATAACTTTTCAATTCATGTGGTCCTCTGTAGAAAGCTTTACTATATGGCTGACTATCAGACTTTCTGTCAAAACCTGGAATAAAATGTTTTGAACTTGCAGTAACACTTATGACCATGTAGGGGAGCCTTAGAGCTGCAGAAAAATTCAGGAAGCTGGACAATTTTAGTCAAGATCATAGGATTTAGAACTGGAATGAGGTAAATAAATGGTTAAGAAATTTCACGTATTCATGATGTTTGGCAGTGAAAAGGAGAAAATTAGGACAGTAGCTATGGTAGGGTAGCGGATAGAGGGAGTAGGGTCAAATGAGAAAATCTTCAAGATGGAAAAGGCTTAAATATGTTTGGAATGAGTCAGAGAGAAAAGAGGGAGCTGGGAGGGAGAAATGTTAACTGTTGCACTGAAAAAGTAAAAACCTGAGAGCAAAGGAAATAGGATGAAGGCACAACTTGAAGGGTTAATGGTAAAAAAGGAAGGATACCTCCATTTTTACTAGAGACAACTTAGATCATATGTGAAGTTTCAGAGATCTTTTGAGGTGGAAAAGGAAAAAAAAATTACATTGGATGTCTTTGCCAAGAGTGAGTCAAGGGTAAGGAGTATGTTTTAACAAAGTATACAGAGAATTTGGAACAGCAACTGTGAGGAGTATCATAGCTGCTGTGACAATGAATGACAGGACTGTTCAGCAACAATATGGTTAAATTATGTGAAGTTGTTGTCAGCTAGATGAGCAACTTTCCCCAGAAATATACTGAAGCCCATGAGCAAGAACAGAAATAATGAATGTTGGGAATGGTGAAGAGCTAGTGATTGACATGGGAGGCATCATAAAAGGTCAAGGAGGAGTCAAGGAGTTTTCGATATTGGTGAGTACAGCATGGAAGTGACTGACCATAGATTTTAAGCAGTACATCAAGGAAAGCAGGGGAGAAATGAGCAAACTGAGTGAAACAGAAAGGAACAACACGGATAATAATAGCTAGCATTTATCTAGCACTCACTATGTGTCAGACACTGTGCTGAGTGCTTTATAATTATCTCATTGATCCTCACAACAACTCTGAGGGGTAAGTGCTGTTATTATCCCCATGTAAGGAAATTGAGGCAAACAGAGTTTGTCACTTACCTAGAGTCACATAGGTAGTAAAAGTGTCAGAGGCCGGATTTTAACTCAGGACTTTTTTTTTTTTTAAGCAATTGGGGTTAAGTAACTTGCTCAAGGTTACATGGCCAGTTATTTCTGGGTGTGGTGCTAAGTATCTGAGCCTGTATTCGATCCCCAGGTCATCCTGACACTGGGGCCGATGCTCTTACTTACTGAGCCACCTGGAACTCAGGACTTCTGATGAAAGTCAAGAACTGGTCTGGAACATAGTGGAGAATTAAATATCATTAAAGAATTTGTGATAAAAGAAGGGTCTTAAATTCTTGGTCATATAGCAAAGTCATACCTGTATTCAAACTTGGCTCCTTACCACTACTTTATTCCACATATCCAATCAGTTTCCTTTCCTCTTAGCTGACTGTCTTGGTTTTTACCTTAGGCTTGGACTATGGTAATTGCCTCCTTGTTGGTCTCATTTCTGTTCTCTTTCTTCTTCAGTCTGTTCTCTACACAGACTCAAGTTTGGCTTCAAAAATCTTCAATTGCTCTCTATTGTTTCTACAATAAAAAGCAAATTCTTCATCCTGGCACAAGCCCTCTACAATCTGTTTCCAATAAATCTTTCTACCTTTATTTCATATTACTCCCCTTTATAAGATGTAGATAAATCAACCTAATAACTGTGCCTTGAACTCAAAACTATTGTATCTTTCATCTTTATGCTGTCTCCCATACTCTTTCTCATTTGTGTCCCGCAGAATCCTTGTCTTCTTCCAAGGTTCAGCATAGGTGCCAATTTCTCTTTATAGCTTTTACTGATCCACACTGTTAGTCTTCTCTCCCTCCTTAAATTGCATTTTTTTTCTTTAACCATGTATATACTGTATCCCACCAGTAGGATATAAACTCCTTCAGGGCAGTAACTTTTATTTTTGTCTTTCTAATCCATGAGCCTAGTACAGTGCCTTGTACAGACTAGTCAATAAATGTTTATAAATTGATTTAATAGTAAAAAGCCTTTAAATGGTCAAATTCAATAGGTATTTTCTGAACATCAGTCAATCAACAAGTATTAAGTTATGTGACTACAGTGTTTAGGCCTGGCAATAAAAGTACAAAGGGAAACAATCCTTATTGGCAACTTGCATTCCTGATGGGGAACATATATGTATACACACATATACACATGTACAAACACACACACACACATATATATATATATATACACAATACACACATATATTTACACTCATATATACATGCACACAGCATAAACAGAAAGTGAAGAAATATATAAACAAAGTAATTATAGCATACATAGTTTGGGAGGAAGGGCACTAGCCTTGGGGGATCAGTAAAAGCTTAATACAGAAGATGGTGCTTGAACTGTCTTACATGGAGAGATTATGAGGCAGAGGTTAGGAGGGAGGAACTAGCATCTTCTCCTCCTCAAAGTTCATTTGACCTGGGAGCCAAGGTTCCCTCTACTGCTTCACCTTTAGCCTTCTGTATCCTTCTCTGTGAAATGAGGATGCAGGACTAAAAGACATCTTAGATCCCTTCCAGCTCTACTATTTTATAATTCTGTGACCTTAGGTTTCTCCATTATCCCTTTGCAGAAAGTAAGTACATTTATAGGAGGAAAAGGGAGAGAAAGGATATGGTGAGTGCACTGGGCAGGAAAAAGGGTGATAAATGGGGTAGTTGGAATACAGATAATTCCCCTTGTCTAACTTCCAGTTTCCAAATCCCTTAAATGAGGGGGATTGTCTGTGAGTCTATAACATTTCATAGTTGCTGCTCAAGTTAACCCCCTTGAAGTCATTGGACATGCTTGGTATGCAGGTACATTTTACTTGCTATTAATTCTATCTCTGTGTCCTTTGTGAATCAAACTTGGTCAGGAAAAGACTCCAATTTCTCTATCCTATTTCTAACAGGTTACAACACCTAAATATTTGTTAAATGGCTCTTCTAGATCCCAGGATTTCAAATTTCAAGACTTTCAAAAAGCAGAGTTAGAATTTATCATTGTTTTGTAGAGTTACTTCCTTAGGCATCTATATTATCTGTTTGGAATTCCTTTGATAGTGTTCATAGGATCTAACAGCTCTATTGGGTTTGTAAATTAGCAACAAAAAAGGACTTTTTGCATGCAATTCTAGTGATGTTGGCTATGCTTTATCATTTACCTTAACATCTTCTGTAAGAATTTGTCCCCTTGTGTAGGAGATGCATTTTCCATTTTTAGATGTTATATCAATAGTGAACTTTGGAAGAATGATAAATTATTCAACATTCTAAAAAGAGGGTTAATGTTATGTTGCTATATAGCAACAGCAGAAAGTATCAGAGAGGAAGGAGGGGAATGAGCCAGATCAACACCATGCATCAGTACCAGAGGTTCACAGAATTGAAGGGACAAGGTTGAGACATGTTCTAGGACTTGGCAGTGGTTTCAAGATACCTTGTTCTGCACTTCTAGCCCAATGTTTCTGTCCTACCTGTAATCATACAACAATCTGTTCCTGAGCTCAAAATGACCCCCAAATCAAAAAGGTAGAACTTTAGAAAAAGCATGATTATAACACTATTCAATTTGATTTGGAGACAGAGGACCCAACATCACATAAAATCTGTTATGTTGGGCTCTTGTGAGGATACGTGCTTTTTATCCTTGCTATGATATAAGCACCTTGGGGACAGGGACTATTTCAGTTTTTGTTTTTGTATCCTTAGTGCATAGTACCTGACATAAAGTAGGTGCACAGTAAATGCTTGTTTATGAATGGTTAAATACAATGTATACTAGGGTAACTCCTGCCATTCCCTTCTCCTATAACTGTGGTAGCCTGTGGCTCTTGAGCAACTTGGATGTCTCATGATGGAAACATTTGTTGTGGCTGTATTCACCTCTTAGCATGGAATCCGCCAAAACCAAGTCAGATTTGTTTATCCTTTGCACAGTCTCTGCTCTCAATGAGTTTGCTATCTAATGGGTGAGACAGTATGCAAATAACTCTGCAAAAACAAGCTATAGTTTGTGATGTGTAGGCAGCCTCAGCAGTGGGAGAAGGCTGGTGCAGATCTCAGTGTTATTGCTTGTAGCTGTTATTTACCCACTTGCAGCTCAACTGTTCTGCCTTCCTTAATGTGTAAACATCTTAAAAGTCATCATGTCTAACCCCTTTAGTTTACTCTTGGAGAGGCTGAAACCCAGGAGGGGCAAGTGACTCACTAAGGTCACTAAGTGAATTTTTCAAGCTTGCCATTGAGATCTCCTCCTTACCACAGCCAGCCCTCTATTAGCAGCTTCCTCTATTACCCATCAAAAATACTACACACCATGCATCCTAGGTGATGAGAGTGTTAGGCAGGTGTGCTGTTAAGCAGGAAAGCTCTTATGGTAAGTGCTTTGACTTAATTTGGGTCATCGTATGGGCCCTTATCAGTGGCTTCCAGCTGCCTGGACAGTGCTCTGCTAATTCCTTGAGCACAGGTGACTCCAAATTTCTGCACTATAAGACTTTTTTTTTTTTTGGCAGTTTGGGAGGGTAGGAAGATGGTGGTATGGCTATAAATTTCTGTATTTTGCCTTATTCTAGAATATGTACAGGCACTCTGGGAAGTAATGGGAATAAAAGGATAAAATGAAGTAGTCTTTGCCCTCAAAGCACTTGCATTCTTCTAGAGGGATATAATATGTACACATATAAGTATATGTTTTTGCTGTTGAAGGAAATTAGTGACCAAGGGAAAATGGATGATACCTGGAAAGAGCTCTGTAATATATAATATAAGGCTAAAGGAAGGTGGAAGCATTTTGGAACACAGATACAAATTAACCATGTGCAGCTGTGATAGACTTTTTAAAAAAAGGATTAATGTTAACTCACAATGATGTAATGCTTATGCATTATAGTGCTGTTTCTTAACAACTCTGACAGACAGGCAATGTAAATGTTGTTTAATGCTTTCATTTCAAGAGAGCTAAGGACAAGAGAAGTTAAGTGAATTGCCCCCAGTTCCACAAATTGTAAGTGGGAAAGCTGGGAATTGAACCCAAATCTTCCAATTCTGAAGTCCATCACTCTTTCCAGAACTCACTGAGAGGAACCAGTCCTCCCCACTGACTCAAGGTGGCTTGATTCCTTAAGTATTTAATTTCCTGTAAATATACCCTAGCATGCCTACTCCTCTCCTTTCAACCTACCTTGCTTTCTCTTAGCCATATATATTGTTTCCTTCATTCATGCCAAACTTCAAAAAATTTTTCACCATGCCTCAGTTATTAGAAATATTTTTTTGAAGAGGAAATAAGTAATGTGCCTAGAAACAAACACAGGTCAGTTGTAATGGTGAATGGTATGTATTTAGAGGAGGACTGAAAAGTGTCCATTTCCCCCTACTCTTTGGGGTAAGTCAGAATTTCAACATGCCAGAGGTCATGACCTCTCTATGCTACCTTCAGATGATTTCAGCCTACTTTTGGGATTCTCTGATTGACAGAACCTTGAGCTACTTACCCTTTGTTTATCTCTATCTGTGTCTTTTTCATCTCTTCATTTTCCCCCCAAAAATATGTTTATTATTGCTATTTTTTCATTGTAATTTCCAGGACACAATCTCCTTATTCCTTCCCCCCTCCCTCCCTTGTTGAACCATCTTATAACAAAGAGGCATGGTTAGGCAAAACAATCCATCACATCAATTTTGTTGAACAATGTATACTTCATATCCTGGAAATTCTGTCCTGTGGTCCCTTTTTCTGAATTGTTGGTTCTTTCCAGAACCTCCATTTTAAGAAAATCCCCAGACCAGCTACCAGTTTTCTTCCTTCATATGTAATATAGAATATAAGCTTCTAGAGGGCAAGAACTGCCTTTCTACTTGAATTTGTATTCTTGCGCTTAGCACAGTGCCTGGCACATAGGAAGTGCTTAATAAATGACTTGGTTTGTTGACCAGTAGTCAACTATTTCTCTACTGAAAAGAAGCTTATGCCTCATTATCAGTGCACTGAGGTCAATTCCATACAGTAATCTGACTTCTGATGTCTTTTATTATTATTTTCCTTTACATTATTGTGGCAAGAGAAGAATTTCTCTTGGTTCTACTTACATTGTTCTGCATCAGTTCATCAAGCAAGTTTTCATAAGTTACTCCAAGTTCTTGTTATTTATTATTTCTTTTTTGACACAGACCTGTATTGGTTTAAGGAGCTACTGGTGAAGAAACTCCCTCTCTCAATGCAGATCAATTATTACTCTGCAATGCACCCTTTTTTTAAAAATAGCTTTTTTGCTGTCACAGTTTGACCTGCCTTTTTAGAATCTTAGAATCATTGAATGTCAAAGCTGGAAGGGGCCTTGAGATCACAGGAGCCTAAATTCATAGGATTGAGATCTTTAAGATATATTAAGGATCATATATTCCAGTCCCCTCATAAAGAAACTGAAGGACCCAAAAGGTAATTTGTCAAAAACCATAGAACAAGTTAGTGGTAAAACCAGACCTGGAAGCCAGTCTCCTGCTTCTCAGTAGAATACTCTATGATTCTTTAGTGCCTTTTGACAATGATACACCTGTGTGTCAGTGTGTGTGGCAATAGCAGCTGATGATCCTGGATTCAAAGTAAAGACAATTCTAAGGAATGAAAATACTCCATTAGGTTTTATGACTCCACTAATTTTTAAAGAGCTATTTTATTTTATTGTGACTTCAGTCCCTGTCTAATGAATTTAAACAAATGAGGTAAATATGAATCACATACCCATATAAAAATAGAAACAAGTCAGGAGAAGGGCTTTTAGTCTGTATATAGAATAGCCTCTATCCTCACATCTCCTAAATATTTGCACCTCTTTGTGCCAAAGTATGAGCAAATGAGCAAAAAATGTGTACTTAGAAAGTAGGAAAATAGTGCTTGTTAGTTTGAAATATTTTGGAGAGAAGCCAAAATGAGGCCCTGTCTCTGGTTTGCATTTGGGTGTTGGTACTCATATTTTCTGTGCTCAACAATTTCTGCTTTGATTTTCAAAAGGTTTTACCTTCTTTGTGAAAGAGACCATTTGTTGGGTCTGAGATACTCAGAATGCTTCTTCCTTAGATATTCTGAGAGCAAAACAGTGATCCTGCTGCAACTCAGGCACTCATGTAAGAGCCTACTCATCTAAAAATTATGGTCCCCTGATATTGAGGGATATAGATTTTCTAGGACCTTTTCCTGTCTTCCTTCCAGGAAGCTTCTCTATTCTTGAAATTACTCTCAGAGACCTTCTGCAGACTCCTTACACAGGATTTCTGTCTTAAACATTTTAAGGGACTTTCCCCTATCCAATTTATTTGTCTCTCCTTGACTTCTTGATCTAATTTATCCCCTCTACAACATCCACTCATACCTCTCCAATGAACCGAATTTTGTTAAGATTTTTTTCCTCATGTGGAGTTGAAATCAGTATCCCTGTGTCTTTCATTTACTGTCCTAGTTTTATTCCTTGGGGCCAAGCAGAATCAATATGATCAATCTCTCTTCTAATACTTTAAAAAATATTATATAACAACTATCATGCCTTTCCTCAAACTTCTCCATTCTAAATGTAGATCATATTTGAGAACCAAACAAAGCTTTGTGTTTATACAGACTGATTTCAATCATTAGAGCATCTTCTATAATCATGCTTTTTGTTTCATGCCCTGAGCTAGATTTTCCTCTAGGAACTTCAACATTTGATTTGTGTCTAGGTCTCTACAGAAAAGGCAAATGAACCTAAGTTTCCAGGCAAGTACTGAAGCTAACAATCTAACAATACAAGAAAACCTTTATTTCACCCAATATAATATATGAAAACATTTATACTTGAGTTTATAAACCATCCAAACCTCTCCCTTATGAGCCCCTAACTCCGTTATTCCTTTCAACTTGTAATATTACAATGGCATTGAAGTTCCCAGTTGGGGGAAGATGTTCTGGATGATAAGTCAATTATTTTACCATGCACCTACACAATTCATACAGTTCACAATATTGGTAGAGAGTAAGGGCCAGGATTGCTCCCCCACATTGTAGCTCTGTTCTTTGGCTTTGGATTCTACTTAGTTCAGGAACTTCCCCTCCTTGTTTGAGAAATTAGGCCTTGTCCAGGAACTCATCATTTTTCCAATATTTCCTCTTCTCCTGGGGCCATATCTCTTCTTCCTTCTCTTCCTCTGTTCTTCTTCCTTCAGAGCCCCTAACCAGGTCCAGTGTCTAACAAAATACCTCAGTGTTAAGTCATTGTCTTTTTTATCCTGGGATGCATCCTATTTAATTGCTTTCTCCCATCTACCCCCAATTATCCTTAGTACGCTGTGTAAATTTAAAATGTAATTTCTTTCAGAAGGTTACTGGAGATTTTTCTATTTTTATTTTACTCTCTGATTTCTTAAAACATGACATTTAGGCTTTTTTGTGGTTAGTATCTTGATGAGTTTTAGCTTATCCCTCCTTGACATTTTCTAGGGGACGTGTTTTTTAAAGGAGATATCACACATTTTCTCATTTTTTTCCAGGCTTTCACTTTGGTCCTAGTATTTCTTACAGTTCCATGGAGTTGTTGATCTCTGTTCTAGCCCAATCTAATCTGCAGAAGTTGAGTAAAGTTTTTGCACCTCCTGTTCTAAGCTGTTTATCTACTTTCCATTCTTTTTCTTGAGAGGTTTCATTTCTGTTTCCATTCTTTTCTTCAGAGCTCTCCTAACGAAGGAATGTTTACTTTAAAAATATGGAAGGAACAGAAATTCTCATTTCCTTTTCTATTCTTTTCTCTAGAGCTTTCGTTTCTTTTTGTGATCATTTTTTATCTTCATTTCTTTAATCAATTCCAGTAGATTTTGTGGTAAATATCTGATTTTCCTTTAAGGCTTTGCTTGTAGATGTTACAAAATTTTCTTCTAGATTTATGTTTTAAGTGTCATTGGTATTTTCTTGTGTTTTTATTCATTTTTCCAGTCTTATTAGGGCAAGTTTCTGTGTACTTTTAGAAGGAATGATAAGGCTTTTTTTTTTTTTGGTTCTAATTTATATTACTGAAGTCTGGAAAATGAGTGTTCTATTATTCCAGGGTCTCTGGATTAGGAACCATTGCATTTCATGAGGGCATTCTGTGCAGGATAGTATGTGCTGGGTTTTGAACCAAGATGTTCCTCAATCATTGCTCTTTTAGCTTGAGCCCAGCAGCCTTCTGAGCTGGATTAGGTTAGGGTCAGAGAAATACAGCTTCAGGATCCAGTTGTTCTTTGCTGGACTATGATGTAGGATCCCATCCCTGTACTCTCAGTACACAGCTTTAGGCTAGAAGCCTCAGTGCCTTATGGCTTTCTTTACTGGAAGCTGTGGCCCAGATTTTCTGTCTGGATCCTTTCCCTAATGCTCAAAGATTTCTCTCTCTCTCTCTTTGCTTATTTGGGCTGGAAAAATGCACTTACTCCTTGGATTCTTGATCATTTCTCAGTTCATTACTCTTTTTTTTTTCTTTCTGGAGAAGTTACAGAATAAGATATATCCACAGTTAGGGATAGAGACATGGATGGTGATCCAACAAAGAAGGCTAATAAAAAGGATGAGTCAGAAATATAGGGGGAATGAACGGGCATTTATTAATAACAATATATTACAGGTACTGTGCTAAGCACTGGGGTTACTAATTCAAAAGCAAGATAGTTCCTGTCCTCAAGAAGATTATATTCTGATAGGGAAAGAAAATACATACTAACAAATGGTCAGAGATGTGTTGTTTTTTTTTTAGTCTGAGAAGTCACATGGTGGTGAGTGGAGCAAGTAGGGTAAATTCTGAGAGGATTGTCATCAGATTTAGCAATTAATAAATCAGTGATCTTTATAAGTTTGGATAGTATAGTTTCAGCTGAGTAATGAGGTCAGAAGTCAGATTGCAAGTGGCTGAGAACTAAGCGAAAGTAAAGGATGTGGAGGCAAGAAAAGTAGACAACTTTTTCAAGGAATTTGGCTGTGAAAAGGAGAGTTGTAAAACAAAAGCTTTGGAGGTGAAATGGTTAAATGAGAGTTTGTTTTTTAGAGAATGAGAGAGAGAGATGTGGGAACCTTTGTTAGCACCAGGGAAAGCAAGCTATAGGTTGAACATCACTTTTTTTCTCTGCTTTGCACAAGAAATTCAACCTTTGCTTTATTCTTTCAATATCACCATAAATAAGTATACATATTCAAACATCAGCAAGATATAAATTTTTAAACATGTGTGATCTATTGAAAACAGTTTCATTTTCTATTTAATTGGGGGTTCAGAATATTTTCTTTTAAGTTTCAGTTTTGGAACTTTAAATTCCATAACCGAAACTATTTGGGTTTTATGGGTGGAAGGACCCAGTGGGAATCTCAGCTAAGTATTCCATAATGATTTGTTGTGTGTTAAAAATAAGGTGTCATTAGTAACACCTTCAAAAGAAAAATAAAAAGGACAAATATGTTACAAATAGAACAATCCAGTCATTGGAAGGTTCTCATGCTTCCAATAGAGATAAACATTTTTTCTTTCTTCATAGAGAAATAATAGCTTACATGATAGCTCACAGTCATTTAAGTTTGAATTCAACAAACATTTATGTACAGAATATAAAGCACTTTCCTCATAGAATTTGTAAGGAAGATTTTGTAAACATTAAAGAATTCTGTAAATGTGAATGATTATGTGCTAATATCCTCAAGTGTGTCAATAGGCTGGGTCAGTCTTTTCTGAGCAGTCATGCTGATTAATTAAGCCCTCTAATAATGTGGAGCTTGCTCTAATCAGCGTGATGACATCTGCTAATAGGAACATCAGAAGGATTTCAAAATATATATACATATACAGAGATGATATATATAAATACAGATAGATAGATGATAGATAGATAGATAGATAGATAGATAGATAGATAGATAGAAAGAAAGAAAGAAAAAGAAACCCCTCTTCAAGTTGGACCTTACATGGAATACCCTCTATGATATAATCATTATACATCTTTCTGTTTTCTAACTCTTGGCATAAATAACCACAGGGTAATTTGAGAATCCATTTTCACTCAAAGAAGATTGGCCTAAAAATCTACATAGGAAAAACAAAATAGATGAAAATTATCTGTTGTTTAGGGCAGGCAATGACAAAGTTGTCTTGCAAGTCCGTCAGTATGTGGAACAGGCACAGCAGATGAAGAGTGAATTAGACCCAGCATTTAATAGGAGGAAGAGTGGAGGTTTGGAAAATTGTGAAATGCTTTTCATAGATTCTAAGCTGCTGTCAGGTGCAAAAATGCTTCTTTTTAATACAAATATTTTCTTGTTGATGCTTATGGTTGCAAGTCTTAAAAGTCAGTCACTTCAAGAAATACTCAGATTTCTTTCACTTCGACTAAAGACTATAACCACAAAGTGAATTCATACACAGAGATAGCATGGCATAGCATAAGAGAGCTTGACTCTGAGACGAGAAAACCTAGGTTAAAATACCAATTTAACTCTAACACAAATTGCATAAGTATTACCTTGGACTGAGCAGTCCAAGCTCCAGGCCTAAATGTAGTGGATTCAATTTTGAGGGCTCCCCTGCAAAATTACTTATCTCTCTGGCTCCCTCTCCTAGGAAATCTAAGAATATTGCTTGTATCTAGGTTTTAACAAATTCAGGTAAAAGAAGTCTCCCTAAATCCCATACAAACAACACAAAATAACAGTGGGCACATTGAATACAAGATAGCTTTAATTTTAATTTTATTTTATTTATCTAGATTGATAAAAGTGCATAAAGTCTGAAACTATTCAAAAGAGTCTACAAATTCAGATAACACATTAAGAACTCAAAATAGTCCATAAACAACAAATGCAATTATCTTCTCTTCCTGGTAATTACCATTTTCCATAAGGGTCTTAAAGTCTTCCAGACTCAGAACTTCTCCATTATTTGGACTTCCTCTGAGGAAACTCAATTTGGGGTAGTTCACCACCATGTGACTTCTCAGACTAAAAGAAAAAAAAGAGTCCTTCTTTTTACAGAATTGCCTGCAATTCCTTTACACTTGGAACCATTTTGTGTATTTGAACAGAAAAGTCCAGCCCACTCAGGGAAACCAGCATGTGAAGTTATGTGCTGGGACAAGGTAGACAGGAGCCCAGGCCAGGGTCTAGGAAAGAATCCTGCAGCTCTCTCAGTCTGATCCTAAAATTGGGTTCAGAAACAGGAAGGGCAAATGGAGATGCTGGTCTCTGACTGGTAGGGTAAAAATCAGGAAACACTCTGGAAACCTCAGTTTCCTCTGTAGAAAGGGACCATAAAACAAAAATAGTTGGAGGTCCTCAATATACCCTTCTTCAACAAACTAACCAAAATCTAATCAAGAAAGAAGTTGGAGAACTGAATAGAATTTTAGAAAATTTAGATAGCTCTCTGGAATTTACTGAATAGGAACATAAAGGAATGCATTTATTTTTTCAATTGTGCATGGCACCTTAACTATGACATTAAACCTCTCAAAAATTGCAGAAAAGCAGAAATATTGAACACATCTTTTACTAATCATTAGTTCCCCCCCTTTTTTAAAAATTACAGATGCACATACCTACTACCACTCTGAGTAGTAAATTTTTTTCACAACTTGATGATACTAATCCAATGACAGTTGATAAACCAATTAGAATATGTAGAAAATCAGCAAAAATAACCATGTAAATAGTGACTTAGAACCAGCAATATTTTTAAAAGAAAACTTCAGCTGTGCAATAATTCAGTATTCACAGAAGCATCTGAGTCATTTCATGGAGGAAACATTGTTGATCACAGCACAAGAAAATCATATTTGATAAAGTTCCTTTGAAGAACAGATTGAAATTCATTGCAGACTAAATAACTTAATTCTAATGACTTCATGGGTCAAAGAACCCACAAATCCTAGCAACAATAGAAAATTTCATCAAAGAAAATGATAATATGCCAAAACTTTGGGGATTTAGCCAAGACAATCCTGAGGGGAAAATTTATATTTCTAAATACTTTCATCAACCTCTCTGAATCTGTTTCCTTCTCTATCAGAATAATCAGAGAAATCAGAATAGTAATACCAGTTCTTATGTAATGAGGTTGTTATGAGAATCAAATGAGATAATGTATGTAATGCTCTTTGCAAACTTCAAAGCACTATAAAAATGTCAACTGTAGTAATATGCTTATTCAGTTTTATTGTTGTTGTCTATCCTTTGTTCTGAAGAAGACCATGTCATCAGGAAGACGACTTGCAAGTGAATTGGATTTAAGAGAGGGAGGGCTGTACAAAGTCACCACTTTCTCCTCCAGAGTAGAATGGCAAGATATAGATCAGAATGACTGGAGATGGCCCCCTATGGATATGACTAGATGGCCTTTTAAAGTTTCACCTAGATAGCTAGATAGATCGATAAAGTGTTAAGTGCTTACTATCTGGTGCTGTGCTTAAAGTAGAATATACAAATATGTGCAAGCTAGACTATACTTGCCCTCAAGGACTTTATATTCTAATAGAGGAGGACTATACATAAAAGAGAGCTGGAAAGCTGGGGCAGGCATGGATAAATCCTGGAAGCAGAATAGTGGCAGAGATAAGACCAATGCTAACCTATCAGAGCCAAAGATCAGGGGTGGAGTCCAATATTCTAGTGAAGAGACAGAGATGATAGCCTGAGAAACATGGCATGGAAAGGGTTAAGTGTAGAGGAAGGCTGCAACTGGGCAAGATAAAGCCTTCTAACTTTAAGATTCTGTAAATGACACAATCTCTGAAGATTCAGAATTGATTTAAAAAAAAAAAGAATATGCCAGTCATAGCAAGGAGTAACAAATATACTTCACTGATAACCATGAAATGTAAAAAGACCTAGAGAAAAACTTTTAGGATGGTGTATAAATCCTCTTTGAAAGACCTATGGGTATGAATGGGAGACCTACAGGATGAAAAAAAACACAGATAAATTCCATTCTTCATCAATGAACAGAATACTCCAGTCAATGAGATCACAGATCTATAAGTATCAAAGTGGCAACATGTGGCAATGGGGATAGGTGATGAGGGAACAAAACAACTTTGCATGGGGGAGGGGAAGTTAGGTCAGGAAAAAAATATTCTCTATCCCAACCCACGGGGTAATGACCTAGTTATATTTATGACTGCTTGCCTACACCATTCCTCCATCTTCTTTCCCCCACCCCTAAACCCCATGAGATTAAGAGTTAGATTTATTTTTCCATTAAAGTCACCAATGTCTGGGGCCAGTTACAGGGTTAAGAAGAGGCACAACTCAGCTATTTTAGAGATTACTTTACAAAGTCATAAAAAGCACAATTAAACCAACATTATATTACAGTTACTAAAAATATCACAAGATCATTGGTTAACTCAGGGTGCTAGATATCCCATAGACTAATTTAGTCCTGGGCAGGATGCCATGCAGTCTCCAGACAGAATCTGCATCAAACTGGGAACTGCTAAATATAGACATTTTGGTTTGTTCAGAACAATATGAAAATCAAAATAACCCTTTAGCTGGGATGCAAATGAGGCATCATCCTCCAGGGACATTACCTTCTGTAAGCTGTTTGCCATCTCTATTCTCAGTTTTCCCAGCCTTCAGTTCTGGGACCCTTGGAAAAGCCCCAGTATTTGAATATTACAGGAGATTGTTTAAAGCAGTGTTTCAGATGGAAAACTACTCCTACTTGGAGCTGCAATGAAGTGTTAAATATTTATACAAGCCCCTGCCTTCACTCTTGGGCAGCTGCTTCTCCTACAGCACCTGGTGTGGTGCTCTTTAGGCGATTGTCATTGGTACTGTTTCACTGGCTAATTGCAGAAAATGAACCTGGGGGAGAGAAAAGCATGCTTTTAAAATTGAGCTGGGTAACCACTTTGTTTTTAACAGAAGTCTATGATACTTCTGTGTACTGGTCACCTGTGAAGTAGTCGTGGATCACCATCTATGCATCTCTTTAGATGGTAACCTATTTCAAACTTATGCTGGGTAAATTAGGAAGTTTGCATTAGAAGGTTTCTTTGGAAGTCATTCTGCCCAAATCCTGCTTCTAGGTAATACTGATCTATATATATCCCACTGATACCATTACACATTCCATTCTTAATAGGATATTAAGTATATTCTCACTCAGAAATCTACTCTAATGTTACACTATTCTTTTAATCACTAATTATTGTTTCTGAACTATATTTTCTCATGTTCAGACCTTAATAGAGATGGAACATTACTAGTCACTTCTTGAGAGGAGGGAAAGGAAGGGAGGAAGGAAATGCACAGGGATTCAATGCTTACTATGTGCAAAGCAATTCACAAATGTTATTTTATTTGACCTTCATCCCTGGGAGGTTATTCTTATTTTACACTTAAGAAACTGAGGTAGACAATATTTAAGTGAATTGCCCAGGGTTGTAGAGCTAGTAGATATCTGAAACTGAATTTGAACTCAGACCTTCCTTTCTCCAGGCCCAGTACTCTAGCCACTCCTACCTGCCTCTGGACAATATAGTATAGTGGCAAGAATGTTGGATTTAGAATTAGATTACAGAGGTATAAATGCTGACTGCTACTTCCTGGGCTATGTTATGCAAATTACTTTCTCCTCCAGAGTCCATTTTCCTCATCTTTATGAAGCTTTTATAGCTGTCACATGGCTTGAAGGACATTACAATTTAGGGGCATTTGTTACCATTCTGACTCCTTGTCCCTACCCAGAAAACGTCACTATCTGATAGAATACTGGATGCCATCACCAGTTCTGTTTGTAAGACTCAAAGTAGGAAGCATTTTATTTACAAACCAAAGAAAAAATATTAAAATCATATTAGGGTTCATAGGAAATTAAAAAAAAAACCCCACCAAACCAATCCATGGACAACTTTGCCTCCCCAAATCCTGCCACTTCCATAGTTAAGTTTCCTATTTTGTGCTGTCTCTAATGTGTCTCTTACTCCTCCCACGATTGTTTTTTCATTGGCATTCCATGTCTATTCTCTGGCCATCTGCAAGAATCATTTTTTAATCTGCCTGCAGTTCTTCTGAATTCCCAGCAGATGGGAATATTTGTTTCTCCCAACTTGAGACTCCTAGCTGTAGAGGAAAGCGACCTCAGTTTGATTCTAAGGACAACAGAAAGGGTGATTTGTTTTTTTAAACACAATATTCTGGGGAGGGGAGGAGGTTCAAAGAGAAATGAACTACTGCTTGGAGTGGAGGAGACAATGATAAGAAGTGACAGAGAAGACGAAGCTGCTCAGCCTTTATTTAGCTTCTGCTATCTTTTCTTTTTCTTTTTTTGGAGGGGGGAAGGCAAGGCAATTGGGGTTAAGTGACTTGCCCAAGGTCACACATCTAGTAAGAGTTAAATGTCTGAGGATGGATTTGAACTCAGGTCCTCTGACTCCAGAGCTGGTGCTCTAGTCACTGCACCACCTAGCCTCCCCAACTGCTATCTTTTTTAAAAAATTGCTAACATGATCTTTATCATTTTTGTTAATACGTTAATATGTTTATAGTTTTTCTAATATTGACTCAACGCTGCCTGCATTCCTGATTTAAATCCAACCTGTCTACTCCCCCTTCCCCCCATTTTTTGGTTTTATTTAAAGTTTTGGATTTCAAATTCTCTCCCTCTCCCACTCCCTTCCCTCCCCCTCCCTGAGATGGTAAACAGATATAGGTGATACATGTGCAAGAAGGAAGGAAGGAAGGAAGGAAGGAAGGAAGGAAGGAAGGAAGGAAGGAAGGAAGGAAGGAAGGAAGGAAGGAAAGAAGGAAGGAAGGAAGGAAGTGAAAAAGCATGCTTCAGTCTGTATTCAATCAATATCAGTTCTTTCTGTGGAGCTGGATAGTATGCTTCATTGGTCTTTTGGGATTATCTTGGATCATTGTATCACTGAGAATAGCTAAATCGTTCACAATTCTACATCGAACAATATTGTTGTTACTGTTTACAATGTTCTTCTGGTTCTGTTCACTTTACTATGTATCATTTCATCCTGAAATCATCCTGCTCATCATTTCTTATAGCACAATAATATTCCATTACAATCATATACCACAGCTTGTTTAACCATTCCCTAACTGATGGGCATCTCTTTGGTTTCCAATTCTTAGCCATCACTAAAAGAGCTGCTGTGCATATTTTTGTAAAATAGGTTCTTTTCCTTTTTTTTTTTTTTGTCTTTGGGATACAGACTTAGCAGTATATTGCTGGATCAAAGGGTATGTACAATTTTATAGCCCTTTGGGCACAATTCCAAATTGCTATCCAGAATGGTTGCATCAGTTCATAACTCCACCAATAGGCTTTAGTGTCCCAGTTTTCCCAGTTTCCCTCCAATATCCAATATTTTCCTTTTTTGTCATATTCTACTATCTTTTCAAAGGAGGATGATTTTTAAATTTGAAAAGACAGAACTTAAATTCTGAAGAGTAAACTGAGCCCAAGATAACTAGGAAGATTGAAAAATAGTCATTTGTTACCTCTGGTTAATTTAAATCAACAGACTTAGACAAATTCACCAATTTTCAAGGAAGGGAAGAGAGTCTGAAAACTATAAGCCAGTGAATTTGACTTAGACTCCTAGTAAAAGGTGGAATATAGTATTAAAGGGATGGTTAATTAACATCTAGAAAAAGAGGCAGTGATTAGAAAGCCATCAAGACCTCACCAGAATAGGCCGAACCTGACTAACTTAATTTCCTTTTTTGACAGGTTTACCCAAATGATTGATTGGGGATTGCTAAAGATCTAGTTTATCTAGCTTTTAGCAATACACTTGGCAAATTCCCTCATATATTCTTTTGAAAAAGATAGAAAGATGTGGGTTAAATTATGGTACAGTTAGATTCATTCATAATTTTCATAATAACGATTCAGAGTTGATTAATGGTGTGAGGTTATAATAGGAGAAGGTCTCTAAGCAGAATCCTCTAGAGATCTACATTTGGCCTCAAAGGTGTTCAACATTTTTATCAATGACTTGGAGAAAGGTATAGATGGCATACTTATAAAAATTGCAAATGATAAAATGATACAAAGGTGAAAAGTATAGTTAACACATTGGGTGATGCAATTAAAATCTATAAAGATCTTAATAGTTTCGAACTGTGGGCTAAATCTAATAAGATTAGTAGTTTGATGTGACAGGAGAGAATCAGAGAGACAGAGAGAGAGGCAGAGAGACAGAGAGACAGAGAGACAGAGACAGAGACAGAGAAACACCTTTAAGGCACTCAAATATAGCTTGGACTAGAAGGCCTCCAAGGTCCTGAGATTCTGTGCTTCTCTTTCTGTGATAATGTAATTTAAGACAGATTACAAGTCTGATTAAGACTGATTGGAAAAAGAAGATATCTAGCATAATGAAGTAATAGAAACAAAACTAGGCAGACAAGAAATTAGTGTTAAGGATGTAACTGACACTTTGGAAACAACCAGGCTTCTGTCAGGAGTTGGGGGTAAAATGAGTTCACTGAAAGAGTTCTGTAGAACTCTGAAACCCAGACTTCAACATTAGGCAGCCAAAGTGACAGAGAAGCAGAGTGAATTTAGGAAGATAGACAAGATTATGCTTATTCCCAAAGACATCATTAAAGTAAATAACTAAAACAAATTAAGAAATTATTTTTTTCCTTCTAAAAGCTGGGACAACTTTTTTTTTTCTGTTCTGGGCATATAAAAAAAAGGTATTTTTCCACTTCAGGACCAATCCATTGTATTTCAAATGATGCTACTTGACTACAGCTTTAGGCCCCAAACAATTTTTTTCTTTTCTTTTTCTCATCACACACACACACACACACACACACACACACACACACACAGTTATTTAGTGTAACAAGTTGGGGCAGCTAGGTGACACAGTGGATAGAATACTGAACCTGGAGTTAGGAAGACCTGAATTCAAATCTAGCCTCAGACACTTTCTAAGCCGTGTGACCCTGTTAAGTCACTTAACTCTGTTTGCCCCAGTTTGCACCTGCAAAATGAGTTGGAGAAGGAAATAATAAGCCACTTCAGCATCTTTGGCAAGAAAACCCCAAATGGGATCATGTAGAATCAGACACGATATAACAACTGAACAAGAAATTTATCCTGGCTTGGCCACATACTACTGTTAAACAACTGCTGTGTTTATTAATATGATGAATTTCTTAAAAGTTTGAATGTTATTGAATCTATAATTACTTGCTATGTGTTGATACACAAAAAAGTCTTTGGTACTGTTTTCATGAATCAAAGTCATGTATTTTGCAATTCTATTGTATTGTTAAGCATGGCATATATTAATCTGATAGACCACTTCTTGCAGTACATTTGTCAGTTGCATTAATATTGGCATATTAATGTGGGCACATATAGAACAATGTTTAGAAACAATGAGAACTAAGATATTTGAGGGGTGGGTGTTCTTACTTTTGCCATTGAAAAACATAGAGGTCTCCTAATAACAGACCTTAAGAATGAGGACATTTTAAGGGTATTGGGCAGAAAAGTGAAAAATTTGCAGAAGTGTATAACTTAGGCTCCTGTTTTTAAGGCAGGTGAGGAAATTCAGGAAATTTTCCTAATCCTGCCTGAGAATTTTGATCATAGAAATAAATATACCTGAGGAAATGACACGAAGAAGCTTTACCTAGAAATTTAAATAGGGGCCTTTCTAATTATAGGAGGCATTACTACAAAGAGACTGAATGTTCACAATTATACCTAAGAACTTCTCTTCATCAATGAGTAAGGTGGAGGCCATATTCTCCTGAGGTATACAAATACTATAGGCCCAATATCAGCATTTTCTCTGGATGTGAACCATAGCATCAAAAACAACAATCCTGGGAGACTTGGATAGGTTGAATTGGGTTGAATAGACAAGAGTGTGCCAGGAACAGTGGAAAGCCCTTGGGACAGAAAGTTATATTGTCAGATTAAGTCAATAAATTAAATTATTTTATCCCAAGTAATTCACACACCATTGTGCCTTCATCTGAGTTACTGATAAAATATGAATTAATATTCAGTCAGCCAAAATGCATCTGACGAGGGGGTGATAGGTGTTTCAGGGGCTCCAATGACCGGAGTCCCTGAGGGGGCAGTCTGGAATGAATTCATAGGTCCCAAGCAATCTTTTAAGTCAGGATTGTAAAAGTTTATTGTTATGCTTTACAGCGGGCAAGAGTTCTTAGGGAACCTGCAAACTTAAAGAATTCCTACATATAGTTTATAAAGAGTTACAATAGTAAATCAGATGTCAATTATGCTAACTAGGTGAGTAAGGGTGGGATTAGGGAGAAGTTAAGGAGTGGTCAGTGCTTAAAGGAACATGCACTTTTAATATCAACTGCTCGAGTGTATTGCCCATAATTCAATGGGAAATAGCCCAAGGGGGAGCTACCTGGAGGTGTGGTTTTAGGCTTGAAACGTCACTAAGTCAGCTAGCGGTCAGGGCTGACTGAGAAATGCCTAGTCTGCCACCCATCAGTGTCCTGTTTGACAAGATGGATGTTGGGAACCAAGGCTAACAGTGATTCAGTATGTGTATAATTGGCTGTGGAATTAACTTAGAGATAGTGCATTGAAGGATTCATAGGTACAGCTGGCCATTATACTAGAGGGAGATAAACAGTTCATGAATTGTTGCTAGGCAGAGTGTTGGCAGGGGGAAGGGGCAGAGTTAATGCTCTGAGGCTGGGGGTGTGGGGAATGTGATTTTACAAACTGGTTTTACACATTGATTTTACAAACTGATGTTACAAACATAGACACTCCAAGCACCCCATCACATCTATTTATTTTAAGGAATTATTTAATTACTATTTCCCCCAATTATATGTAAAAACAATTTTAATGTTTGTTTTTTAAAATGTTGAATTCCAAATATTCTCTCTTCTTCCCTCTCCTCTCCCCTGATTGAGAAGACAAGAAATTTGATGTAAATTATACATGTGTAGTTATGCAAAACATATTTCCATGTCAGTCATGTTGTGAAAAAAACCATGGACAACCCCACACCCTCCCAGAAAAAGTTTTTTTTACAAGTATGCTTTAATCTGCATTGACTCCACCAGTTCTTTCCCTGAAGATGGATAGCATTTTTAAAAATCATAAATCCTTGGGAATTGTCTTGGATCATTGTATTGGCTGAGAATAACTTTTACAGTTGATCATTAATTCTTATAGCCCAATACTATTCTGTCACAATTATATACAACTTCTTCAGTCATTCCACAATTGATGGGCATCACCTCAATTTCCAAATCTTTGCTACCACAAAAAGAGCAGATTATATAAATATTTCTTTACATATAGGTCCTTTCCCTTTTTCTTTTTTAAAGTCTCTTGGGATACAGACTTAGTAGTGGCATTGCTTGGTCAAAGGGTATATTTAGTTTTGTAGCCATTGGGCACAGTTTCAAATTGCTCTACAGAATAGTTTAATCAGTATATTACTCCACCAACAGTACAGTAGTGTCTCAGTTTTCCCACCCCCCTCCAACATTTATCATTTTACTTTTCTGTCATATTAACCTCTCTGATCAATCTGGGATGGTACCTCAGAGTTGTTTTAATTTGCATTTTTCTAATCAGTAGTGATTTAGATAATTTTTTCTTATGACTATAAATAGTTTTGATTACTTCATTTGAAAAATGCTTGTTTACATCCTTTGTCCATTTGTCGATTGAGGAATCGCTCCTATTTTTATAAATTTGACTCCATTCTCTATGTATTTGAGAAACGAGGCCTTTATCAGAGAAACCTGCTGCAAAAATTCCCCCCCAAGTCATTTCTCTTTTTCTCTCTATCCTATTTCCCCCTGTTTATCCTTCTCTCTCTCCTTCTACCCTTTTTTTTTACCCTTTTACCCTGTCCATCCTCAAAAATTTTTTGCTTCTGACTACTGTCTCCCCCAGTCTTCCTTCCCTTCTATCAGCCCCTCCGCCTTTTAAAAGTCACTTTCCCTTTCTACTTTCCTGTAGGGTAAGATAGATTTCTATACCCAACTGAATGTGTTTGTTATTCCCTCTTTGAGTCAATTCCTACTACCACCCCCTATAAGCCCCTCCACTGGAAATGCCCTTTTGTGACTCTTTTATGTGAGATAATTTACCCCATTCTACTTCTCCCAATGTATCTATTTTTCTCACCCCTTAACTTAATTTTTTAGATAATTATCCCATCATGTTTAATTCATACTTGTGCCCTCTATGGGTACTACTCTTTATAAATGTCCTAATAATGAGAAAGTAGGAGTTACAAGTATCATCTTTCCAAGTAGGAATGTTAACAGTTTAACATGATTGAATTCCTTATGATTTCTCTTTCCAGTTTATGTTTTTATGTGTAAGTCTTATATTTGGAAGTTAAATTTTCTTTCTTTTTTTTTTTTTTAAAGCAATTGGGGTTAAGTAACTTGCTCAAGGTTACATGGTCAGTTATTTTGTGTGGGTGTTAAGTATCTGAGCCTGGAACTGATCCCAGGTCTCCCAACTCTGGGGCCAGATCTCTTACTCACTGTGCCCCCTGGCCACCCTGGAAGTCAAATTTTCTTTAAGCTCTGGTCATTTGATCACAAATACTCAAAAAGTCTTCTATTTCGTTGAATGTTTATTTTCCCACCAGACAGATTACTCACTTTTGCTGGGTAGGTGATTTTTCATTGTAATCCTACCTCTTTTGCTCTCCAAAATATCATATTCCAAGATCTCCAGGTCTTATGTAGAAGCTGCTAAATCTTGTGTTATCTTGACTATGGCTCCATGATATTTGAATTATTTCTTTCTGGCTGCTTGGAATATTTTCTTCTTGACCTGGGGACTCTGGAATTTGACTATAATGTTTCTGGGAATTATCATTTTGGGATCTCTTTTAGGAGGTGATTGGTAGAGTCTTTCAGTTTCTATTTTACTCTCTGATTATAGAATATTAGGGAAGTTTTCCTTTGATAACATCTTGAAAGATGACGTTTAAGCTCTTTTTTTTGATCACAACTTTCAGGTAGTCTAATAATTCTTAAATTGTATGTCCTTGATCTATTTTCCAGGCCAGTTGTTTTTTTCAATGAGATATTTCACATTTTTTCCTATTTTTTTATTCTTTTGATTTTGTTTCATTGATTTTTGATATTTCATTTTAAAGGAATTATTTTCTTCAGTGAGTTTTTGTACTTTCTTTTTCATTTGTTCAATTCTACT
Source organism: Petaurus breviceps papuanus (assembly GCF_028583685.1). Lineage (NCBI taxonomy): Eukaryota > Metazoa > Chordata > Mammalia > Diprotodontia > Petauridae > Petaurus > Petaurus breviceps. Next base: position 36,767,918 of record NW_027187380.1, read on the forward strand.
TTTTAAAGAATTCTTTTCTTCAATGTATTTTTTGTGCCTCTTTTTCCATTTGGCCAATTCTACATTTTAAGGAATTTTTCTCTTCATTGGATTTTTATGCTTCTTTTACCATTTGACTCATTTTGGTTTTTTAGTTCTTATTTTCTTCAGTATTTACCAAGGTATTGACTCCTTTTTCATGATTTTCTTACATTACTCTCATTTCTTTTCCCAATTCTTCCTCTATCTCTCTTTTATTTGATTTCTATAAAATTTTTGGGTTTTCCAGAAATTCTTTTTGGGTCTGTGACCAATTCACATTTTTCTTTGTGTATAGCTATTTTGACTTTGTTGCTTTCTGAGTTTGTGTCTTGATCTTCCCTGTCACCACAGTAACTTTCTATGATCAGGCTCTCTTGTTGTTGTTATTGTTGTTTACTAATTTTCAAGCCTATTTCTTGACTATTTGCTCTATGTTAGAATGGGACTCTTTTTTTTGGGGGGGGAGGAAGGGGTACTGTCCCAAGCATTAGTGTTTTTATACAGCTTTTTTCAAAGCTAATTCTGGGAAACCATAAGTTTTTAGTTCTTCAAAGGTGCTATGATCTAAGGAGAGGTATGTTTACTATCCTCCTGGCCTGTAAACTGGGTTGTAAGAGATCACAAACACTCTTTTCTACCCTGTAACTGTGACCAGGGTCCCTGTTCACCAGGAGCTACAAGCTCTAGTGTGCTAGTGTTCTTTCTCACCTGGGATAGTGATCCAGATCTGAGTATGGGCAATGCAACAGACTCCTATCCCCAGTGCCAACAAAGGGATTCCTGTAATCTTCTGACCAACTGTCTGACATTTGTGGCCTGAGATCTCCAGAAGCTACCACTGCTGCCACTGAAATCAGTCACTCCCAAGAATTTTCTGGGGTTCAGCCTGCACTGGCATGTGCTCCACTCTCATCCCAGTGTGACAGACCTTTCTTGTCATCCTTCTCAGTTGTCTTGGGCTGGAAAATTGTTTCACCCTATCCTTCTGGGAGTTCTACCACTCCAAAATTTGTTTTGAGGTGTTATTTAAAGTTGTTTGGAGGGGAATTTAGGAAAGCTTAGGTGATTTCCTGTCCTTTCTTTGCCATCTTGGATCCAAATTGCCTCAACATGTTATTATTAAGCACCTACTGTGTTCCAGGCACTACTAAGTGTTTGGGTTTACAAAGAAAGGGAAAAAAGTCTTTGCTTTCAAGGAGTTCTCAGTCTAATGAGGGAGAAATTGTAGAGTAAATGGAGGAGATTAAGGTGTAAGAAAACTGGAAAGGTAGGAAAAAGCCAGGTTATGAAGGGTTTTAAAAGCCAAACTGAGGATTTATATTTGGTCTGGTGGTAACAAGGATGCAAAGGCATTTATTGAATAGCACCTATTATGGACAATAGGGTAGGTAATACAAGTATACAAAATAAAATAGACTGAATAGGGAGGTTGCGATATTTGAGAAAAATGTGGTGAAATTAATTGTAAGTTCCTTGAGGGCTTCCTCTTCCTGAGTTAAAATCTGTCCTACCCTGAGCATGTCACTTAATTTTGTTTGCCTCAGTTTCCTTATCTGTCAAATGAACTGGAGAAGGAAATGCCAAATCACTCCAGTATCATTGCCAAGAAAACTCCAAAATGGGTTATGAAGTGTCAGACATGATGGAAATGAAACAACTATAATAACAACAATAGCATACAGCGGATGCTTAACATGTTTATTTATTGGTTGAATTGGACTGACATAGTTGGGAGAAAAGGACATTCTAGGTGGAGTGAAGAGTTAAACAAAGACCCAACAGAAGAAAAATAAAGGGCTTCTCTGAGTGTAGTGAAATAGCCCATTTTGGTTATTTTGGTTAAGAGCACATGGTGAGTGAAAAGGAGTAAGTGGGAAAGGATCTGTTGTCTTAAAAGTCTTCAGTAAGTCAACTGACCACTGCCCTAGAATTCAAAAGACATTATAGCAGGACATACACACTTCATTAATTACCTCCAAGGAAAAAAACAAAGTCGCTGTCTTCTGGGAGTGGATGACAGGGTAAAGGTCAGAGGGGAGTTCTGGCTGTTTCTTGGGCTGACAAAATGAAAAACTATACTGAGTCATTCCTTTTCCCTGGCTTTAAAAAAATTCCTTTTTATTTTACTGTTTTGAAGGCTTTTAAAGGCTTTGTATTTACTTCTTCTGGTTGGGCTAGTGCTTTAAAGATCCTTTTATTTCTAAGTTTTCTAATTCCATAAGAAAGAAGCTTGCTAGAGACATTTTAGAACCCAAGCCTTATAGGAAAGACCCCAGGCCTCCTTTGCTTTGGTTCCTCAAATGTGGTTCCTAGCCTGGGAAAGGCTACATTGTTCTGACCACACATTTAGAGTCAGAGGAGGAAAAACACCCCAGCTGTAAGAGTCTTATTAACAAATATTCCTACTTAGATGCAATGTTTTAATTAATCAATAATGGCAGTTGTCAGATTTTGAGGTTGCATTCAAGCCAATAAATGACTTGTAGCCCTAGAAAAATAGAGTATTTATGGTGCCAGATTTTAAGCTTAAATTTCTTATGGAAACTTTTTTCCCTAAGAATAGTACATGGAACATGTTCTTTGACATATCTTTGGTTTCCTAGGACTCCAGTCTCCTTGCTCATTATAGAAATATACAAATACTAGAGCTGGAAAAGACCTTTGAGATCATCTAATTCAATCCTCTTGGAAACTGAGACCAAGACAAAAGAGGTGAATTGTCTAAGGTTGTGAAGCAATCAACTAACAGGAATTTATTAAGCACCTGCCACTGCTAGGCCCTGTGCTAAGTACTGAGGATACAAACACAAAAATAAAAGTCTCTGCCCATGATTGGAGAGAATGGTATAGTAGAGCCAGTTGGTAAGTTCCTGAGATAAAGCTCACCTGTGAAGATTACCTTTCCGAGGAGCCCACCGCATTTGTGGACAACTCTTAAGTGTTAAGAAAATGTCCTGTACACCACAGCCTAAATTTTCCTCTTTGTAAGTTCCACCCACTGGCTTTTGGTTTTAACCTCGGGAATGAAATAGAATAAGTCTAGCCCCCATTCAGCACTGTAGCACTTCAGATCCTTAAAGACAACTATGCTTTTTTGGAGTCCTCTCCTGCCAGCTAAAACATCCTAACTCCTGGTCCAATGCCATTTCCACACCGCAACCCTATGGAAATTGCTTATGATATGAATGAATTCTGCTGATTTAAAAAGCCATGAGAAACTAAAAACCCCATAATGGAGAGAAGTACATGGAAGGCCAGGATTGAGTTTCAGTTTCTTGGAGTAGTAATTGTAGTAAATGCTGCTTCTTCATTATATCTCTTTCTGTGGGAAAGAAGTGAATAGCAGCTTAACATTGGACTTTTATGTTGGGCACTCCCCACATGGTTATAGTAGGCATTGTGTTTTGGGCAGCTAGGTGGCATAATGGATAGAATGCTGGTCCTGGGGTCAGGAATGAGTTTAAATCTCATCTCAGACAGTTTCTACCTGTGTGTCCCCAGGCAAGTCACTTAAGCCTGTTTGCCTCAGTTTCCTTAGCTATCAAATGAACTGTGGAAGGAAATGGTAAGCTATTCCAGTATCTTTGTCAAGAAAACTCCAAATGCGGTCAACCAAGGGTGGGACATGACTGAAACAACTAAACAACAATAGCAAAGGCATTTTAACAAAACCCCGAAGAAAAGCAAATATGTTACCTAGGATGGGTAAGACTTTAAGCTGTTTCAAGTCTAGTATCATCTAGTCATCACTGAATAGTTTATCAGGTGTAATAATTTCCAAAAGAAGTAGTAGCCAAATGTTTGTATAGTGAAAAGACAATTGGCTCCAGAGTTTTGAGAGCTTGACTCTAGTTACCTAACTCTGGACAAATCACTTCTCTTTCCCAGTTTTCTATGAGGGACTGATCTTACATGAGATTGTCTCCAAAGTCTTTTCCAAGTTTGACTTTACCTTTCTGCCAAATAATTTCTTTAGAATGTTTAGAATTGCTTGAGTAGAATACTTTATTTGGTTGGAGGGGTATTGTTAACAGGAAAGTGGTTTTTCTTCGGAGAGACTAGGCCATTACAAGCTGCATGTTCTGACCCCTTCAGTTTTCCCACATTTGGGAAATTCAACTACAGAATTTGTGGTAGTGGGGACTGCACTGGTCCTCTCCTGTGTCCTTCCTGTGCTGCTTAAGGACAGACTGATTCCTGCCCATGTATGGGCCTGGGTCTGCCATACTTTCTCTCATAAGACTTTATTTTCCAAGTTCTGCTGAGATACTTGCCCTCTGCTCTCCTCTCACCCAACACCAACCACTCCTCCCAGTCTATTAACTGCTTATATACTAATGTTTTTACTATTTAAAAAAATCTTATTTTCTTATTTCTTACAGCACCATAGAATTCCATCAAATTCATATGCCATAGTTTAGCCATTCTTCAGTTATTGGACATTGAGCTAATTTCCTGGATTTTTTTTTTGCCATCACACAAAAAAACTGCTCTAAATGCTTTTGTACATACAAACTTTTTTTTGTTTCCTTTTGACCTCTTTTGAGTACAGGGCTTAGCATGTCTCTAACTAGTAATGATTTGGAGCATTTTTTCATATGGTCATTGTAGCCTAGATTTCTCTCCTTCCTTGAGGAAATTTTTTCATATCTTCAGACAATTTTTTATCAATTGGGGAATGGCTCTTTTTCTCAAAAATTTGAATCAGTTTCTACATACCTTGGAAATGAGGCTTTCTAGCAAAGATTAAAAGAATACAAATTAAAGCAATTCTGAGATTCCATGTCAAAAAGGAAAATTATAAATGTTGGAGGTCTGTGGGAGGATAGGCACATTGATGATTGCTTCGTGGAAATATGAACAGGTATAAACATTCTGGAAAGCAAGTTGAAACTATGCATTTAAACACTACATGCCCTATGACCCAGCTATACTACTGAGATTATCTGACTTCTCTGTTGAGAAAAACTATAAATTGAAGAGTGAATGTCAGTCAATATTTGTAGAGGGAAATTTGAATTGTCTATACCAATGAAATTACAATTTCAGATAAAAACAAAAAAAATTGTATCTTCCAACTAGAGAAACCAATGTGGGAATTTCACACATCAGTGACAAATGAATGGTTTGTGTGTGTGTGTGTGTGTGTGTGTGTGTTTTCAGGAATAAGAAGATTGTTTCTAAGTCATTTAAATGACACCACATAAGAATGTTGTGGCTCTTCTCATGTCTATTCTATAGGGATGGTTGTAGGAATAGAACAAAAGATGGCTAATTAAAATGTATAGTCTCATATCAATATTTTGGAAGTTTTGTTTCTCTCCATTAAAAAGGATAATAAGCTACTAGAAAGATGTAGAAGGTAATGATTCTTCCTTGTATTGGGTCCTGCATCTAGGCTACTGGCCACCTATGTTCTCTTTGATTATGTCCTCTTCTCTTCTGAAAGTTCTGTTGGGGGGTGTTTAAGGATTTAAATGTATGAGAAAGTAACAGTTTACCAAAGTCTCAAGATTTCTACTCTTTCTAAATTTCTAACTTTACTTTTTGCTTCACTTCAAATTATAATTATAGTATATTCTTTTCATTCTTGACCCAGCATCTCATCTCCATATGCCCATCTAGTTCCATCTTTCCATACCTCATAACCTATCTATTAGTCCCAGCTGATAATGGCACCAGTGGATCAAAAAGCCAATTTGCAGGTGGAGGTGGCTTTTCAGCCAAAGAATGTTGATATAAATACTTCCTTTTTTCCCATGTCCTCTAGGATGCCCTTGGTGATTTTAAAGAGTTAGACAGATTAGAAATCATGGCATAAATGTCTTTAGGGAAGGCTCAAGGTAAGGTCAGATGCTGGCCTGTTTCTGAAGTCAAAGTGGAGGGTATTTGGGAGGGGTTGGCCATGCACTACTACTGTTCCACATACCAGGATTATTTAAATGAACTAAAACTACTAGCCCAGGCATTCCTGGGTGGGTAGAATCCATGAACTTGGTTGGGGAAAAAAATTGTACACCAAACCACAGACTGCTGAAGGGGACCGTGGCACAGACAAAAATGGTTAAGAATCCCAATACTAGCAATGGTTATTAAGTAAGAAGAAAACAAGTATTCCAGTCACAAGAGTTATTATTAATAATGTCATGGACCTAAACCTCTGACTTCCAGTAAATGTGGAGAAAATTATGAATTTCACAATGGTCTACATAAAGTACTTGCTTTGCTTTTACAGTCTATATAATTTTTTTATATTTTATTTTTTCAAGCACATGTAAAAATTTTAAACAATCATTTAAAAAAAATTGAGTTACAAAATTTTTCCTTCCTTCTGTTCCCCCCCCACTTCTCCTTGAAAAGGCAATTTTATATTGATTATACATGTGCAGTCACACAAAACATTTCCTTATAAACCATGTTGTGAAAGAAAATACAGACAACCCCCCCAACCAAGAAAAATAAAATTATAAAATAAGTTTCCATTGATTGCATTCAGACTTCATAATTTTATTTCTGTGGGTGTATAATATTTTTGATCATAAGTCTTTTGGAAGTATCTTGGATCCTTGTATTTCTGAGAATATTGCTATAACTGTTCACTTTACATAAGTCCATGTGTCTAAGTTTTTTTGAAGGCATCCTTCTCATCATTTTTTTTTAAGCAATCAGGGTTAAGTAACTTGCTCAAGGTTACACGGCCAGGTGTTTCTGGGTGGGTGCTAAGTGTCTGAGCCTGGATTCGATCCCCAGGTCATCCCGACACTGGAGCCGGTGCTCTTTCTCGCTGTGCCACCTGGTGGCCCCATCATTTTTTGTAATACAATATAATAGTATTCTGTCACAACTCTATACCACAACTTGTTCAGTCATTCCCCAATTTGTGGGCATCCCCTCAATTTCCAAGTTTTTGCCACCACAAAAAGACTTGCTATATATATATATATATATATATATATATATTTACAGATAGGTTCTTTCCTTTTTATTAAAAAAATCTCTTTGGGATATAGAACTAGTAATAGTATTGCTGGGTTAAAGAGTGCACAATTTTATAGCTTGTGGGTACTTTTCCAAGTTGCTCTCTAGAATGGTTGGATCAGTTCACAACTCCAACAACAAGGCATCAAAATATTCCTATTTTCCCACATGCGCTTTGACATTTGTTGTTTTCCTTTTCTGTTATACTAGCCAATCTGATAGGCATGCAGTTATTGTAATTTACATTTCTCTAATCAATAATGATTTAGGCCATTTTTTATTTTTCTTTTTTTCTATCAAATGCTTTATTAACTTCTAGTTTACATCATTCATTTCATCAAGATTTTGAGTTACAAATTTTATCCCCATTTTCCCCCTACCCACCACCCCAAAATACTGACCCCACTGGATATCCCCTCCTTCAATCTGCTGTCTCCCATATCTTCTCCCATACCCCCTTCGACTTTCCAGTAGGGTATGATGGATCTCTATGCCCCAGTGCCTGTATGTCTTATTTCCCAGTTACATGTAAAATAATATTAATAGTATATATGTGTATATATATATATATATATATATATATATATATATATATATATATAAATTTTAAACATTTGGTTTTAAAACTTTGCATTCCAGATTCATTCCTTTTCTCCCTTGTCACCCATCCTTACTGGGAAGATAAACATTTCAATATAGGTTGTACATGTGTAGCTATGAAAAACATTTCCATAATTGATATATTGTAAAAGACTGACTATATTTCCCTCCCTCCTATCCCATCTCCCACTTGCTCTATTCTCTACTTTGATCTTGTCCCTTTTCAAAAGTGTGTGCTTCCAACTTCCCTCCCCCCTAGCCTGCTCTCCCTTGCCTCATCCCCCCCTCTCATCCCCTTCCCCCTATTCTCCTGTAGGGTGAGATACCCTATTTAGTATGTATGTCATTCCCTCCCTAAGGCAAATTCAATGAGAATAAGGTTGACTCATTCCCTTTTGGCTTCCTGTTCTTGCCCTCCATTGTAACCATTTTCCCTTGCCTCTTCTTTATGAGATAGTTTACCCCATTCTGTCTCTCCCCATCTCCTCTCATTATATTCCTCTCTCACCTCTTAATTTCACCTTTTAAGTATCATCCCTTCCTATTAAATTAGTCCTATCTATGTCTACCTGTACAGATACATACATACATATGTATTCATATGCCCATTATACCCACTTATATATATATATATATATATATATATATATATATATATATATACATACATATATATACACATTTCTAATTCCTTCAAGTAGTCTCATACTGAGAAAAGTTTCATAAGTTACAATGATCATTTTCCCATGTAGAAATGTAAATAGTTCAACTTTGATAAGTTCCTTATGATTTATTTTCCCTGTTTACCTTCTCATGCTTCTCTTGCTTCTTGTGTCTGAATGTCAAATTTTCGATTCAACTCTAGTTTTTACATCAAGAATTCTCGAAAGTCCTCTATTCCACTGAATGAAGTCCTCTATTCCCCCTGAAACATGATACTCAGTTTTGCTGGGTAGGTGATTCTTGGTTTTAATCCCAGCTCCTTTGACCTTCAGAATATCATATTCCAAGCCCTTCGATCCCTCAGTGCAGAAGCTGCCACATTCTGTGTTATCTTGATTGTGTTTCTACAATATTCAAATTGTTTCTTCCTGGCTGCTTGTAATATTTTCTCCTTGATCTGAGAATTCCGGAACCTGGCTATAATATTCCTAGGAGTTTTCTTTTGGGGATCTTTTTCAGGAGTTGATCAGTGGATTCTTTCAACCTCTATTTTGCCCTCTGGTTCTAAAACATCAGGGCAATTTTCCTTGAGAATTTTTTGAAGGATTATTTTTAGGTTCCTTTTTTGATTATGGCTTTCAGGTAGTCAAATAATTTTAAAATTATATCACCTGGATCTATTTTCCAGGTCAGTGGTTTTCCCAATGAGATATTTCACATTGCCTTCTATTTTTTCATTTGTTTGGATCTGTTTAATAGTATCGTGATTTCTCATAAGGTCACTAGCTTCATTTGCTCCAATCTAATTCTGAAGGAATGATTTTCTTCAGTGAGCTTTTGAGATTCTTTTTTCATCTGGCAAATTGGGCTTTTTAAGGCATTCTTCTCCTCATTGCCTTTTGGAGCCTCTTTTTGCCATTTGAATTAGCCTATTTTTAAAAATTAATTTGTTTGTTTCCTTTTAGTTTACAGGATTCAATCCCACAATTCCTTGAATTTCACATTTTATCCCTCTCCCTCCCCTCCCCCCCCCCCCCCCCCCCCCCCCCCCCCATGGAGGCTTATTGTCAAGTATAGGATCTGTAAATACTTTCACATTATACATTGGTCAGGTTATAAGGACGGATTGTATCAGCTGGAATGAAAAATGGTAAAGAGGACATAGAACCAAATACAAGAAGGAAAAAGATCAGGTATTTTGCTTCCACCTGGATATAAACTTAGTTCTTTCTAGTTCTTTCTCTGGATCCACATTTTTCTCTCCATCATGCGTCTTTTGGGATTGACTTATATCACTGCATTGCTGAGAAGAGTCCAGTCTATCAAAGTTGGTCATCACACATACGTTGTGTCTGTAATTGTGTACAAATTTCTCCTGGTTTTACTCTTCTCACTCAGCATCAGTTCTTTTAATCCTCTCCAGGTAAATATGAAGACTGCCTGCTCCTCGTTTTTTATAGCACAATAGTTGAATTAGCCTATTTTTTAAGGTGTTATTTTCTTCAGTCAGGTTGTTGACTCTCATTTCATAATATTCTTGCATTGTTCTCATTTCTCTTCCCAGATTTTCCTCCACTTCTCTTATTTGGTTTTCAAAATCCTTTTTAAGTTCCTCTATGGCCTGTAACCAGTTCATATTTTTCTTGGAAGCTTTTGGTGCAGGAGTTCTGACTTCACTGTCTTTCTTCTATTCCATGCTTTGATCCTTTTTGTCCCTAAAATAGGAGTGTAAAGTTGTATTGCTCTGCTTTATTTGCTTCCTTTGTCTGCTCATGTTGCCACTCAATTACTTGACTTTTGAGCTTTTTGCACATTAGGACTCTGCTACCAGACAGGGGAGCTTTGTCCCAATTGCTGGGGTTTTCTCAGCTGCTGAAGGTATTAGTTGGGTGCCCTCTCTGAAGTCTCCACATGCTCTGGCAAGCTGGTCACACACCCCAGGACCTCCACCCTAGACCACAATCCAGATCCAAGCAGGTTAAAGCAACAGTGATTGCCCCTCAGATTGGTTGCTTGGTCCCCCTACAATCTGCAGACCAGGAGTTGAAGCTGCCATGTGGCAGCAGCTGCATGGCTGCAGCACCTCAGCCTCTTCTCCCTCCAGTGGATAAAGGCCCAGACTGAACTCCCAAACTACCAGATCCCAAAGTCCACACTGAACTGACCTCTCACTTTGTCCTTAGCCTCTATGTGTTGATAATTCTGAAAACCACCACAGCTGCTGGTGATCTGAAGTCCATCCAGCTGGTGCAGGCCACCCTGAGGCTAAAACCTCTGGCTTGCCCACGGGGCTAGGGTTGGCTTCCAGAGTTCTGTGCTGGCCGCTTCCTGCCAGCCTGCTGGGCTGTCCTCAGTGGGAGGTTATTTTCTCTGTGTCATTTTGTGGGTTCTATATCTCCTAAGTTTGTTCAGAGTCACCTTTTACATGAATTAGAGGAGGTGGGAGCGGGAGCCCTGTGGAAGTCCTATTTCCACTCCCTTAGGGCATTTTTTTCATGTGACTATAGGCAGCTTTGATTGTCTGAAATCTGCTTGTTCATATCCTTTGATCATTTATCAATTGAGGAATAACTTATATTCTTATAAATTTGACTCAGTTTTCTATATATTTGAGAAATGAGGCATTTATCAGAATAACTTGCTGGAAATTTTCACCTCCCTTCCAAGTTTTTTGTTTTCCTTCTAATCTTTTTTTTTATATATAAAAGCAATCGGGGTTAAGTAACTTGCTGAAGGTTACACGGCCAGTTATTTCTGGGTGTGGTGCTAAGTATCTGAGCCCAGATTTGAACCCCAGGTCATCCCGACACTGGAGCCAGTGATCTTACTTGCTGAGCCACCTGGCCGCCCCTTTTTCCTTCTAATCTTGATTGCATTGGTTTCATTTGTGCAAAAACTTTTAAATCTAATGTAATAAAAATTATCCCTTTTATATCCTATCTCTTTTTAGGGAATAAATTCCTTCCTTATTTATAGATCTGACAGGTAAAATATTCCATGCTATTCTAATTTGCTTATGACATCACCCTTTTAATTTAAATCATGTGCCCTTTTTGACCTTGTCTTCATATGATGTGAGATGTTGATTTATACAAAGTTTCTGCCAAATTGTTTTCTGGTTTTCCTAGTAGTTCTTGTTCCAAAAGTTTGCATCTTTGTATTTATCAAAATTTAGTTTACTATGGTCATTTACTACTGTGTATTGTATATCTAATCTATTCTACTGATCCATCACTCTATTTCTTAGCCAGTGCCATATTATTTTGATGATTACTATACATTACAAACTGTAATACTGTTTGAGATCTGGTATACAGCTAGGCCATCTTCCTTCACATATTTTCTGCCTGACTGATTCCTTGATATTCTTGACTTTTTTTCTTTCAGATGAATTGCAATTATTTTTTTCTAGCTCTATAAAGCAATTGACCTATCTCTTCCCCCATTTTTCTTTTGCTTTTTGGAGGGCAATTGGGGTTAAGTGACTTGCCCAAGGTCATATGGCTAGTTTTTTGTGTTAAGTGTCTGAGGCAGGATTTGAACTAAGGCCTCCTGACTCCAGGGCTGGTGCTCTATTCACTGCACCACCTAGAAGCCCCTATTCCCCAATTTTAAAACCTGAATTTATTTGTGTGAAAATATTTTGTAATTGTGTTCCTGGGTTTGCCTTGTGTGATGGTAATGTAATTTGACCCCTTTATATTGGCAAGTAAGCAGGTACTTAGCACTTAGTAATTGATCAAGCCTCTGTGTGAGAAACACAAGGTATGAACTCCTGTCTCCTGTTGCTGATGTAAGAGGAAGGGGTTGGCTGAAACAGGAACTAGCTAATGCTATTTATATAAGAAAAGCCCCAGAGAGGCACAGTCATAATTTCTTGGAACAAGAATCTGGAGGCAGAGCAGCTACAGAAGAGAGAATTGAGAACTGAGCCAGAATTTCCAGAGAACTTGTTGTGGTGGAGCTTCTTCTGAACAGGAGCCCAGGAGCCCAGGAGTCTAGGAGTCCAGGAGCCCAGGAGTCCCCTCCCCCAAGGCTGGATAAGGTGATTCTGATTTTTTGAATAAGCTGCAGAAGACTGAGGAAGCATGACCAGGATGCAGGGATTTTGTCTGTGGCTTGGTTGAGCCTTGAATTCCCAGGATTAGAAATTGTGAAGGATTTGAGATGGACTGGACCCTGTGAACTGTGGAGCATGACCTTCCCAGAGAGCTGGACAAAGGACAGGAATCTGTCTTCCATTGAACCCAGGTGATAGTCTGGTGAATCCAAGTAGAATCTGGGACCATGGAAGGGGATCCAGGGAATCTGAGAACTGGCCCCAAGTCGAGATGAAAAGACTTCTCCATGGGTACTGAGTAATGATGAAATTGTAGTTTACTAGTGACCTAGGGGTGGAGGCTTTGTGTATTTTCTAATGATTGTACTTAGTGATTAATGATACTTAGTAATTGATTGCTGAATAAGTGATTGAGTTAATTTAGTGTGCCCCATGAGTGGAAGACTTTGACTATTGTACTTTGAGATGATTATTCTTTGTTCTAGATATTGTGACCACTTTGGTGAAAACTATGTGGCTATTTTAATGATAAGCTATTGTGAATACTATATTATGATTTTCTGTGATAAGTTGTAATATTGTGAATGCTGCACCTTGATTTTCTGTGAATGTTTTGCCTTTATTTGTTATGGAATAAATAGCATGTTCACTATATTGTGTAATCAGAACCTTAAAAACTGTTCACAGTAGCATTCTTCTAGAAAGTTGCTTGTGTATGGCATTATACCTTGTCAGGTAGAAATCTAAGAATTTTATATTGTCTGCATTTATTTTAAATTTAATTTCTCTTTCTGTCTTTTTCTGCTGGGTTTTGTTGGTAATAAATAGAAAAAACCTTGATGATTTGCCTGGGTTTATTTTATATTCTGAAACTTTGCTGAAGTTAGTAATTATTTCAACAAGTTTTAAAATTAATTTTCTAGGATTCTCTAAATATACGCTCATATTGTCTGAAAATAATGATAGTTTTGTTTTCTTATTGTTGCTTATAATGCCTTCAATTTCTTTTTTTTTCTCTTATTGCCATAGCTAGCATCTCTAGTACAATGTTTAATAATAGTGGTGATAATAAGCATCCTTGCTTTACCCCTGATCTTATTGGGAAAGCTTCTAGCTTATTCCCATTACAGACAATGCTTACTCATGATTTTAGATAGCTACTACTTATCAGTTTAAAGAAAACTCCATTTATTCATTTGATTTCTAATGTTTTTTAATAGGAATAAGTGTTGTATTTTGTCAAAAGTTTTCTCTGTATATAGTGAGATAATCAAATGATTTTTGTTGCTTTTTATTGTCAATTATACTGATAGATTTCCTAATACTGAACTAGTCCTACATTCCTGGTATAAATCCCACCTGATCATTTTTTGTGTTTTTCCCAGAAATTATTTTTGGGCCTGTGATCAATTTCATATTTTTCTTTACATGCAGCTATTTTGACTTTGTTGTCTTCTTCTGAGTTTGTGTCTTGATCTTCCCTGTCCCATAGTAACTTTCTATAATTTTCTTTTTTTTTTGGTTGATGTTTGCTTATTTTCCCAACCTATTTCTTGACCTTTAATCTTATATTAAAGTTTGACTTTGCTTCTGGAATAGAGGGCAAACTGTCCCAAGCTTTAGGTTTTTCATATTGCTGTTTTCTGAGCTAGCTCTGAGTGTGTATAAATTTTCATTTCTTTCAAGGTAGTATGATCTAAGGAGAGATGTGTTTATTACTCTCCTGGCTTGTGCCTTGGTCTGTGAGTGACCACAAGTACTTTCCCCCCCTCCTGGAACTGTGACCAGGGACTCTGTGCTAGTAAGGCCAAAGGGGTTTTGCTCCTTATAACCTTGGAATTATGACTTAAACTCCTACACTCCTATGGTTACAAGTATAAATGAGCCTATTTGACTTGGACCTGAGACTATGGCCCCCATTCTCCTGTAAGTCTGCATTGCACCAAGCTACAGATAGGCCTGGCCTAACTGTGATGAGAGAGACCTTTTCTGACAACCATCTAAATTGTCTTATGCTAGAAATTTGTTTCACCCCAAACTTTTGTTAGTTTTTCTGCTCCAGAATTTGATTTGAGGTATTATTTTAAAGTTGTCTATATGGGAATTTGGGAGAGCTCAGGTGAGTCTCTGCTTTTACCAAAAAAAAAAAATTCAGTATCAAATTGTGAATCTTCATTTCATTTTACTTTCTTTAGAAAAAAATTCTCCACCTTATCTTCAAAACAGTCCTGCATATCTGTGCTTCCTTCTGTTCTCATTATTTAAAAAATAGATGTTACAATGTTCCTTTATTTTATGGCATCACAATTGGTAATCATGCAATGTCCTCCCTCTCTCCCAGTTGAAAACTAAGAGAAATAAGAAAGAAAAAGTCCTTTGTAACAAATAAATATAGTGAAGTGAAAATAACCAACATGATAACTACCTACACTGTTTTTGTCGGGATGGGAGATATGTTTCATTATAAATCCTCTACACACATTGTTGGCCATTGCACTGATCACAGTATTTAAGAATTTCATACTTGTTTTTCTCTATAAAATTTTGCTTAAATTTGTCTCCTAGTTTAGCTCATTTCATTCTGTGTCAGTTCACATCACATCTTTTGTCATAGGCAGCTAAGTGGTTCAGTGGATAGAGTGTTGGAATTCAAATCAGGAGAATGTGAGTTTAAATCCCATCTTTGACACATACTTAGCTGTATGACCTCTGTCAAGTCACTCATCCTATCTCAGCCCCAATTTCCTCATCTCTAAAATGGTTGTTGTAAGGACAAATGAGATATCATATGCAAAATACTTTGCAAACTATTATTATTTTACAAGGCAATAATATTTTGTTGCATTCATATATGACAATTTTTTTTTTAGCAATTCCCCAAATTTGTAATGGGGAACCTAAGGTACCTTCTTAGATTCTAGTTTTTTGCTTCTGCTTTTCTTCCCCTCTAAACATTTCTTCAATTTCTTCAGGATCAGAAAGGGATCTTTCACTTACTTTTTTTCCCTTACCCACTGATATCATCCTCCTATTCCTGCTTGTTTTCCTGGTGAGTTATTATCAAATGAGATAATTGTAAAGAACTTAGCTCAGTGCCTGCCACATAGTAAGCATTATATAAATGATAGTAATTATTATTATAAGTAATATTATTATTGTGTGTGATGTATTCCTACCCTAAACTCTGTGTGGTGTGCACTTGTGAGCAGGGTTCAATGCTCTTTTGTCCTTTAAAACAGAAATGAGCTTCATCTGATACCCCCTTCCCACTTCCTTCATGTTTGTCTGCTGTTCTTATGTTACCCAGTTCTAAGAAATAGTAAATCCCACCATTTTTTTCTTCCTTTTTTGCGCTAGAGTATTCCTCATTTTGCTCTGCCTTCTCTTTATTCTCTTTGGTCCCTGAGAACAGAACCAATTCATTCCCAGGTCTTCTGTTTTGCTTATGTAACTCCCTCAATACCCTTTGAAGACATTAAAGTTTTGAAGGGACACATTTCTTCCCTTATTAGAATGTCAGCAATATGTCATCATACAGCTTCTTCCTTTTGCTTAAATAAAATTACCTTTCTAGGCTTTTCTCTACTCTCATATTTGTATTTCAAAGTTCCTACTCTCTTCTTTCATTAGAAATGTTTGAAAGTTTTCTTACATTAAATATCTATTTCCTTTTTAAACATTATACTCAACTGTCATGGGTTTCAACTGTCCTTGCCTTTTGATTATCGTATCCTTGTCATAGGATGTCTCTCATTTATCACAGAAACTATCAAGTGTTGGATGATTTTTAACTATGGCTAGTTGGCACTCAAACTGCTTTCTGTATACTTGCAGTATTTAATTTTTTTTTGTTTTTTATGAAGGGACTCTGAATTTGGGCCATGATAATGAGAATCTTGAGACTTTTTTGGGGAGGTGGTTCCTTTCAAGAGATGATTGGTGGGTTCTGTCTTTATTTTTCCCTCTTGTTCTAATAGATCTGTTTGGTTTTCATTAATTATTTCTTGGAATATAGTGTCCAAGCTTTTAAAGAAAAATTGTGGTTTACAGGGAATTCAGTGATTTTTAATTGATCTCTTCTTGATCTGTTTTCTAGGTTAGTTATTTTTTGTATCAAATATGCTATCTTTTTTCTCACATTCTCAACAGTTTTCCTATTATTCTGGTCCTCTAAACCCTCTGCTTAATCATTAGATTAATCATTTAGGACCAAAGACTTTTAGAGTTGGAAGGGACCTTAGAGTTCATCTACTTCAACTCCAGCCCAATGCAGGAATTTTATCCACAGTATCCCTGACTTGTGATCATTAAGCTTTTGCTAAATTTCAAATGATGGGTGACCAAGGTGGATCATTTCATTTTTGGACAAGTCTAATTGTTAGAAAATTATTTCTTATGCTGAACCAAAATTACTTTTATTTTAAGCAACTTCCACCAGCTTGAACCTTGTCCATGTGTACACCACCAAGACCCTTACCCCTGGTTTTCTTAGCAATTAATTATTTGATACAACTTTGAGTCTTTCTCTGGATCTATTTGCCAGTGTCTTTCAACTACTTGGTTTTACTCCCTTTAGGATTAACTACTAACTTTTTATCCTACTGTTCCTCAAGTCTTCAAGGTCGGAGTAGACTCTAAGCCAAAAGACTACCTAACAGTCCTTCGCTCTTGTGCTGGATTGGAACTATGATTATAGCATCTGTCTTCTCCTCCTTACAAGGCCCCTAATGGCATAGAAGAGTCAGAAAGACCTGAGTTCATATCTGGCCTCACTTGCTAGCTGTGGGCAAGTCACTTAACCTCTGTTTGCCTTAGTTTCCTCAACTACAAAATGAAGATAATACCTTCCAGGGTTTTTATGAGGGTCAAATGTTATATTTGTGAAAAGTGTGTAGCACAGTGCAGCCACATAAAAGGTACTTTTAAAAAGCTTATTATCTTCCCCTGTCTCTCACTATGGAGAAACTCTTAGGTATCATTCAGTGGACTACAACATTTATTTGAAACACTTTTTAATTTTTAGGAATCTCTTTCTCTCCACTTAGTTCTTCAAGCCACAAAAAGATTAACCACACTAACCAAATATTTTGGCACGTTCCATCACCACCCACATATTTTTTATCTTTGGATCCTAGGATTTCTCTACAAGTCCTGACTGAGGCCAGCTGGCATCTTTCCTGAGGCCTTGTTCTGGTGAGCATTATATAATATAATAAGTATAACTTGTTATACAAGTTAATGGGAAATCATTGTAATACAGTTTTGGTCTCAGAAAATGCATAATAACAGTGATCATGAATTTTTCAGATCTCTGCTTTATTTCAGATGGATGTGGACTTTATCCGTTTTGGGGTTCATTTATAAAGCACAAGCTTCCAAGAAGTGAAGTCCATAGCCTTAGAGCTAGAAAGGACCTTAAAAGTCACTATAATTTGACTCTTATAATTTGTAGTTGAGTAGACTGAGACACAGAAAAGGGAAATTTATTACTCAAATAAGGTTTATTGCCTTATATCCTCCTGTTTACCTCACCTACTTCTGAAATCCCGGATGCTCAGTACACATTTGAAATATAGCATATGTAAAATAGGTGTGTTGAACTTGCTGACATATTGTCTCCCTCATTTAGTCTTGAACTTCTTGAAGAATGAGACTGTATTTTGATTTTCTTTGTATCTTCAGTGCTTAGCATCTTGCTTGGAACACAGTAGACACTTAATAAATGCTAATTGACTTCCCAACCTCTCCATTTCTATAAATGACTCTTCATAGACTGATCACTGTCTCTTTTTCTTTTGCCTCTCTATCTAATCACTAAGTCTTATTTTGCCTGAATCTTCACCCATACTATTAATATATTGTCTTTTAAATTTGTCTAGTATATTATCATATTATTCCATACATTTATACTCTATCCAAATGGTATTCCTTACCTCCTCCTTTATACTGACCTCTGCTCCTCAAGACATTCACTAGCTTCTAGAATGGACCCCTTCCTTCCTGCATCTTCCTCTGAAATCTCTCACCTCTTTCAAGGTCCAATTCCAATATCACATACTTTATTAAACCTTCCATAACTCCACTTCTACCCCTATATTCTCCCCCTCCTCCCAAAAAAAACCTGGTAAAAGTGATCTCTTTCTCTTCAAATTTCTTAGCAATTTATCTGGATACTCCCCCCCCCCCCCATTTTACTTTCTTTTATATTGCTCTTGACCTTCCCCCATTAGATTGTAAGATTCTTGAGAACTGAGTAAAAGACAATAACTTATATATAATAGCCACTTCATAAGTGCTTATTGAAACTGTTAATCTACAAAGTTTGGCTAAAGGAGACAGAGAAGCTAGGTGATATACAGTTATTTCACTTATTTCCTTAAAGTTAGCTGATAATGAGTATACAGAGTCAGAGTCTAAGTTCTGACTGACTAATACAAGATTTAACAAAAATTTTATAGTTTTGCACAATGCCAAGATGTTTGTGTCCCTCAGATTTATGACCTCCACGTGAATACAGGACAAATGACAAGATAGTGGAGATCTACATTCTCAGGATGTCTCTGACTTCCTTATCTGGAATGTATCTCCAAGAGAATTTCTAAATTCCCAAGCATCCTGTCACAAAGGGGGGAGAAATACCTATTCCCAATCTTACCTGGTCTTTCAAGTTGTGGACACAGGAAAGGGCATTTTAAAGCAAAGCAAAGCAGTCTGTTTGATTAATACAGACTTTGGATAAATTTGATATTTAATGATTATCAAAACCCAGGCACTATATTTATACAATTATGAAACACTTTTCATGCAAATGAAAACATCTAAATAATTGCTCATGGGTAGGCTAAACCAATATATTTTATTTTATTTTTTATTTTTTGCCTTTTGGAGGGCAATTGGGGTTAAGCAACTTGCCCAAGGTTACATGGCTAATTTTTTTTTTTGTGTGGGTGTTAAGTATCTGAGGCCGGAACTGAACTCAGGTCCTCCTGACTCCAGGGCTGGCACTTTACTCACTGCACCACCTAGCTGCCCCAGGCTAAACCAATATGATAAAAATGACAATTCTAAGTTGATTTGCTTTATTCAGTGCCACACCAATCAAACTACCAAGGAATTATTTTTACAGAACTAGAAAAAATCATAACAAAATTCATCTGAAACAACAAAATATCAAGAATATCAAAGAAATCAATGAAAAAAAATGTGAAGGAAGGTGGCCTAACAGTACCAGATTTCAAACTACATTACCAAGCAGTAATCATGAAATGCTCTGGTAGTGGCTAAGAAATAGAATGGTGGATCAGTGGAATAGATTAAATACACAATACACAGTAGAAATTGATAGAAGTAATCTAGTGTTTGATAATCTCAAATATCCAAATTTTGGGGTTCAAGAGCACATCATTTGACAAAGACTACTGGGAAAATCAGAAAACAGTTTGGCAGAAACTAAGCATAGTCCAACATCTCAAACCACATTCCAAGAGAGAATCAAAAAAGATGGATAACTTAGACATAAAGGGTGAGATCTAAAGTAAATTGGGAGAATATAAAAAGATTCTTCTGTAAGATCTATGGATAAGGGAAGAATTTATGACCAAAACAAAAGAAAGAAAATATAAGAAATAAAATGGATAATTTTGATTACATGAAATTAAAAATTAAAATAAAAAAATCCATGCCAACAAAACGAATGCAGCCAAAATTAAAGGGAAAATACAAAATCAGGGAAAATTTTTATTATGATTTTCTCTGATAAAGTCCTTATTTATCAAATATATAGGGAACTGATTTAAATGTATAAAAATAAGATCCATTCCCCAACTGATAAATGGTCAAAGGATATGAACGGGCAGTTTTCAGAAGAAGAAATCAAAGCTATCAGTAGTCACATGAAAAAATACTCTAAATCACTATTGATTAGAGAAATACAAATAAAAACTTCTGAGGTACATCTTACACCCAAAATATTGGCTGATATGATAGAAATGGAAAATGATAAATACTAGAGGTGTGTGTGGAAAAATAGGGACACTAATGAGTGGAGTTGTGAACTGGTCCAACCATTCTGGAGGAAAGTTTGGAACCATGCCCAAAGGACTCTCAAACAGTACATACACCTTGACCCAGAAATACCATTACTAGCTCTGTTCCCCCAAAGAGATCAAAGAAAAGGGAAAAGGACCTATTTGTGCAAAATTATTTATAGCAACATTTTTTTTTTTGTGCTGGCAAAGAATTGGAACCTGAGGGTTCCATCAATATGGGAATCACTAAACAAGTTGTGGTATATGATTGTGTTGGAATACTATTGTGCTATAAGAAATGATGAGGGGGATGGCTTCAGAAAAACCTGGGACATTTTATATGAACTGAAGCAAAGTGAAGTGAAGAGAATCAGGAGAACATTGTACATAGAGAACAATAGCAATATTATAATGGTGAGCAACTGTGAAAGACTTAGCTACTCTATCAAGACAATGATCCAAGATAATTCCAAAGGACACATAATGAAAAATGTTATCCACCTCCGGAGAGTGAATAGATTGAAGTACGCTTTTTTTTCACTTTTTTCTTCTTTTTGTGTCTTTTTTTTGCAGTAAAGCTCATATGGAAACATATTTTGCATGACTTCACATGTATAATTGATATATTGCTTGCCTTCTGAAGGGGTGAGGGAAGAGTGGATGTGAGAGAACTTAATATTAAAAAATTTTAAAAATGTATGTTAAATATTTAAAAATGTGATTGGGAGATATTCAATGAAATAAAAATATTTTAAAAATAAGTGCTTGTTGAATTATGGATTCCTTTCTGTTTCACTGCCTATACCTAGGACAAAGTCCATCATATTTGATTATACTGATAAATTATTGCTTTAGTTAGGTATCTCACCGCTCTAATCTATCGTACATATTATTTTCAGAGTAATTCCACTGAAATACTATGTGATATGGTTGTTATATCTGTGTCTAATATCTATATCAACACATAAATATGCACATACATATATACTCACATGTATACGCATATATGGAGGCAGCTAGATGACACAGTGGATAGAACACTGGGCTTTGAGTCAGGAATACCTGAGTTTAAATCTGACCTCAGACACTTACAAGTTATGTAATCCTAGGCAAGTCACTTAACCTTGTTCGCCTCAGTTTACTCATTTGTAAAATGAGCTGGCGAAGGAAATGGCAAACCACTCCAGTAACTTTGCCAAAAAACCCAAACAAAGCCAAATGCAGTCATAAAGTATCTGAAACAGTTATACATC
Source organism: Petaurus breviceps papuanus (assembly GCF_028583685.1). Classification (NCBI taxonomy): domain Eukaryota; kingdom Metazoa; phylum Chordata; class Mammalia; order Diprotodontia; family Petauridae; genus Petaurus; species Petaurus breviceps. Next base: position 36,789,520 of record NW_027187380.1, read on the forward strand.
AGCATATGAATATATGCACAGTGTGTATATACACATACTATATATGTGGATATGTTTATATTCATATAAATACACATACATATCTTTGCATATATCTATATTTTCTCCATAGCTAGTATATCCTTCCTCAAGATCAGGGACAAATCTTATATTTTGATGTGGTGATATCACTTTATTTATTCCAACCTCCTTAGTTGTTCCTTTCTTTTTGGAGGGCAATTGGGGTTAAGCAACTTGCCCAAGGTCACACAGCTAGGTTTTTTTTTGTGTGTGTGTGTTAAGTGAACAGGTCCTCCTGACTTTGAACCCAGGTCCTCCTGACTCCAGGGCTAGTGCTCTATTCACTGCGCCACCTAGGCACCCCTTAGTTGTTTCTTTCAATAGAATTTTAGTAGCCCTAGACAAGTTGGGACTCTGAAATGCCAGTCAAGAGCTAGGTTTTAATTTATAGAACTGTAAATTTCTGTGTCCTAGACAAAAATAAGTATATCATATTTCTACCAGCTCTTTAAAAAGAAAGAAAATCATACTTTGTCCTAAACTATTCTAAGAAAGATAAGAAAGAAAAGTTGCTTTTTATAGATATTGTTATCTAATTGGCTTGCTATTGAGCCACAAGTTGTGTCAAATAGAGTAGCCTCAGTATTACCTCCTTTTCCATTTTCTAGAACCTATGGGAAAAAATGTCATTTCTGAATGGGTGAATTATGTGTTGATGAGCAGATGAAGAATAGCAACCCGGGAGACCCTATGAAAATCTAGGAATACTCTCTGGGGACCACCATAGTTTAAAAATCCTGTGCCGGGTCAAGAAAGATCAGTAGAATCCTTGCAAAACAAACTCAATATAAATTTGACTCCCTTTCTGAGTGCAATATTATTCTGCTGCTTACTAGCCATGTGACCTTAGGGAAGTTATTTACCTATACATTTATTCAGTTAATCCCAATATTTGTTTGTTGATTGGATCATGTGTCCTTTATGTCCAACTGTGTCTGTCGTGACCATTTGAGAGAGCATTGTTATTTCTAGACCTCCTGGGCAAGGATCTTGGGCTTTCTCCACCTGACTATGAAGTGAGGTAATGGTCAGGATGGTGGTTGGTTTTTGATCTGCCATTGAGGACCTATTGCTATTTCAACCAGGTTGACTTATTTCTCCACTGGTTGTAATTTTTAGACAGTTATTAATATTTTTAAATGAGAATGACAGGCCCCTTTTGCAAAAAAAAAAAAAAAAGTTGCTTTCTTGATAATGGAGGTGAGAATGGGGCAGGGTGGAAATAAGGCTGATGGTGAAGGAGGATACTGCTATTCCTAATGTACAGGGAACTTGTTAACCAACTTAGATTTTAAAAAGAAATATACAGAAAATGGAAGTAATGATTATAAATACAAAAGCATGGTAATTATTTAAAGAATAATGTCAGAAGAGCTGAGACTTACCATTTCTTAGGAAAGGTAAGTCCACAAAATGTTAAAATTAAAAAAAATATGTATACTGGGGAAAAGAGAAGGATGAAAGAAGGAAAAGGACCACGACTCAGGGTGAATGGAAACATGATAATGCTTGTATTAGTATCTTTCACCATAGAAGATGCTAGAGAACAGATGGCATCTCTACATGGAAGATGCTAGGGACCTGCTTCCAGGAGAATAGTGATGACATGTAAGGAAAGTACCTTGGAGCATATGGGTAAATATTCTGTAACTGTTTTTTGTCAGATAAAAATGTGGTAAAGAAAAAGCTCTCTGTTTGGAGTCATGTATTTTTTTTAAAGTCTATGTATATTTCAGTCTTTTTTTTTTTTTGTTTAGCCTGCTTAGTTGGAAATCAATGACCAGTGAAGGCAATAAAGTCTATAACCTTGTGAGTTCAAAAGGTCCAGAGGGCTCCTTAGCATCCTATTTTTCCAGAGTTCAGGTTTGCAGCCAGGTGCAGCATCATTGATGTCACCAATGTATGAAGGGAGTGGATTTTCTCTCAGCATTCCAGCATTTCAGAGTCTAGGTTTATCAGCTAGAAGAGCAAGGAGAGCCTTTTGGGATTCCAACCTAGACAAAGGTGAGAAAGAGGCTCATCTGGGCAGTTACACCACACACAGACATGAGCATGATGGGAACAATGCTGCATAGGAACTGAGTTAAGGTTTGAATTTACTCCTCCAGATGGGGTGTAATGAGGCATTGGGTGGGTCTGGGGAATGTTTGTATGTTTATTTTTACTATATTTTTGAAGTAAATATCCTTCTGAAAAAAACTAATCTGTTGTTAAAGGGCTAAATGGAACTATGCTAGTCACTGACCCTCTAACAAACAGAACATAGTCAATGGGGACTTGAGGTAATGGTGTTAATGAAGGGAGAGGCCTCAATTCCCTAACTACACTGAAGGGGAAAGGTAGTAGCTTGTCCCAACACAGTGGGTCCAGAGTGTGTATGTTACATATAGAATTAATATAGTTAATATAAAACACAATAAATATTACAAGATAGATTAGAGAAAATCTAGAAAAGAAAGCAGTGATTCCAAATAGCTAATCTGGTTTTGTGAAGAACAGTTGATTTCCAAATGTTAAAAGAATGTTTCTACATGCAACTGGGAAATAAGATATATAGCAGTGGGGTATAGAAATCCATCTTGCCCTACAAGGGGGAAGGGGAGAAGGGGAGGTTTAGGGGGGATATATGAGAGGGCAGACTGCAGGAAGGAGTAATCAGTATGCTTGCCATCTTGGGGTGGGGGTAGGGGAGAGATGGGGAGAAAATTTAGAACTCAAAATCTTGTGGAAATGAATGTTGGAAACTAAAAATAGATAAATAAATTATCAAAAAAAAAGAAAAAAAAATGAAGGTAGTGGACTAGAACTCCATGGTCCCTTCTGATTCTAAATCTGTAGACAATACTCTAAAGGTAATAGAATTCTTAGAATTAATTGGGTAAGTGATCTTAACCATTTTGGCTGAGTCATATTAAATAACCAAGCTAGAGACTAGGCACATGGGTGTAACCAACATCTGTACTTCCTGTTTGCATAATTTCAGGGTGAGTCAGAATTTGAGGACATTAAAGGAAGGACAAACTGACTTTATATACACTGTTGCCTATTTGAACTGCATTATGCTTATTAAAGTATTTTATGAACTGAAAAAAATAATAGTTGATTTCTTTTCTCCCTCTGTCTCTCTCTCTGTGTCTCTCTCTCATAATAGATGAGAGAAATGCTATAGATAACATTTACCAGATTTGCTCAGTAAGAATTTGACAAAGTTCTTCAAGTTATTCTTCCAAGAAACATTAAGAACTCAACAGTAATACAGTTAGGTGGATTAAATTCTATTTGAATAACTGGAATCTAAAGGTGTTAATTGCTGGCTTTGTATCAACTTGGAAGGAGTTATCTAGTTAATTGACCCAGAGAGAAGTGTCCTGTGCTTTTTAACATTTTTTATCAAATACTTGGAGACTGTATGCTTGTCATTTTCAGTTGACATAAAGCTAGAATGGATATTCAGCAAACTGAATGACTGTGAGGACACAAAAAATATCTTTACAAGCTAGTAAAATGGGTGGAATATAAAATGATGAAATTTAATTGGGATAAGTATAAAATGTTACACAAGTTGCATTTTTTTTTTTGCCTTTTTGGAGGGCAATTGGGGTTAAGTAACTTGCCCAAAGTTACACGCCTGGTTTTGTTTTTGTGTGTGTGTGTGTGTGTGTGTGTGTGTGTGTGAAGTGTCTGAGGCCGGAACCAAACTCCAGTCCTCCTGACTCCGGGGCCGGTGCTTTACTCACTGCACCACCTAGCCGCCCCACACAAGTTTAAAAAAAAAAAAAGCTTCCCACTACAAAATGGAAAAGGAGTGGCTAGACTAGGAGTGTCTAGAAAAGCATAGGGAACTGTCTGAAAAATAGTTCTCTGAAGAAAGTTCAGTCAACAGTGTGCAATGTGGGGGAGGGGGCAGGGCGGGGAAGCCTAGCCTAATGCAATCTTAGGCTGCATTAAAGTAGAGACATCAGAGCTAGGGAGTGTCTAGTACAGTTGCATTCTTCCTGGTCAGAACACATCTGGGATGTCTTACTGAATCTAGGGCACCACAGATGGAGAATATCTAGAAGACAGTTTGGGATGGTGAAGAGCCTTGAGATCATCTGTCCAGGTTGATGAAAAACCTTAGTATCATACTAAGGTATGATTTCTGGAAGGAAATGGAGATGGGGCAGAAAATAGCAAAGTGGTGAGTGGAAGACAGATGGGAATACTTATTGCTCTAGGTAAAGGAGTTGAAATAGTACTTGCTCTCTGTGACTGTTTCTAGGATATCCCTCTACTACTATTACTCAGTAACCTCTCCTTTGAGGTTCACAAAAATCTGTATCTAGCACCTGATAAAATTCTAGTAGCTATTGTCTACAGACCTCAAGACACTGCCCTTTATTCCTCAATGAGCTAGGTTCCTGGTTCACAATCTTTCTCTTTCTCTTTCTCCCCAAACCCTGCCTCCATACTAGGGGAATTAAATACATATTCCCTCAAACATCTTAATCTCCCAGTTCCTCAATTTACTCATTTCTCAGGACCTACTCCACTCTCATTTCAGCGACACAAAAAGATACTCTAGATCTTATGGATCACTCAGAAAAACACTGCTTCCTTGTTTTTGAACTCTGAAATTCCCTTAACTGGTCATAATCTATTGTCATACTGCCTCTTCCCCTTCTTTGCAGCCCCAAACCCTGTTCTTTTTCCATACCATGACTTCTAATCCCTTGGACCCTTAATTGTCTCTCACACCATCATCCCATGCACTAATTATACTCTCCTTTTCCAGTCTTGACTAGTTCAACTCTATGCAGTCCTCTTCACTTGAGTCCTTTGCCCCTTTATCATTGAACCCTGCCAAGTTTTAGCATCTTATCACTCTCAATATCTTCTGCCTTTTCGGATGCTGCTGAACAAAGGTGGAGAAAATACTGTAAATTTGCAGACTGAATCCACTATACATTTTTCACTTAATCTCACCTGGGCCCTTTCTGCTGCTAGGCAATCCTTTTGCTTCTCACTAATTAAGTCAGTATTCTGCTCACCCTACTATATCTTCCAAAATTTTTCATCACTCCTCAAACTTACCATGACTCTCTTTTCCCTGACCATCTCATCTGAGAACCTTACCTCATATTGACCTCAAATTGAGGCCATTTGCCAAGAACTCCCTCTTCTCCACTCTTCCTCATCTGTCATCCAGATGCCTTTTGCCACTATTTCCTCCTTCACTCATCTCATATGACAAGGTAGCCCTTCTTACCAAGTTGAACCCTCTACATGTATAAGTGTTCTCATTCCATCGCATTTTCTCTTTGTCTTCTATCCCCATCCCTATCTATTGGTTGGTTCCCTACTATATATAGCCCTTCCTGTGTCTCCTCCATCCTCAGAAAACTTTCACTTGACCTCTTCATCCCTGCTGTCATCTCGTATCTATCCTCCCCTTTAATTTGAGAACAACTTCTACAATGGGCGATTCTACTTCCTCTCTTCTTACTCTTCTTAATTTATCAAACTGGCTTCTGATTGATATAATTTATTATCATTTAACCAAAACTATTTTAAATCCAGTGGCCTATTCTCAATCCTTATTTTTCTTGACTTCTCTCTAATCTTTGATACTATCAGTCATTCTCCCTCCCTTGATACTCTCTAAGTTTTCCAGATACTACTTTACCTATCCAACTACTCCTTTGTAGACTTCTTTGATGGAATTCCATTTCATGTCTTCTAATTGCAAGGGTCCCATAAGTTTTTGTCCTGGGCCCTCTTATATTCTCCTTCAATACTGTTTCACTTGATCATCTTTTTCTGATAATTCTCAAGTTTACTTATCCATCCACAACTTCTCTGCTGACCTCCCGTCTCAAATGTCCAACCCCCTATTGGATATCTTGAACTGAGTACCCTGCAGGCATCTTAAATTCAACCCATCCAAACCTGAACTTATTACCTTTCCCCCTAAACATTTCCCCTTTCAGAATTTTGCTATTAATATTGAGGGTGCTACTGTTCTCCCAAGCTCATAACTTAGGCATCATCCTCAACTTCTCACTCTTACTACTCATATCCAATCTCTCTTGAATATCTTCCTCTCCTTTGATATCCTCCTTCCTTCCTTCCTTCCTTCCTTCCTTCCTTCCTTCCTTCCTTCC
>NW_027187380.1:36795732-36865698 GCF_028583685.1 Petaurus breviceps papuanus
TCTTTCTTTCTTTCTTTCTTTCTTTCTTTCTTTCTTTCTTTCTTTCTCTCTGTCTCTCTGTCTCTGTCTCTCTGTCTCTCTCTTTCTTTCTTTGGAGGGGGAAGGTAGGGCAGTTGGGATTAAGTGACTTGCCCGAGGTCACATGGCTAGTTTTTTGTGTTAAATGTTTGAGTCTGGATCTGAACTCAGGTCCTCCTGACTCCAGGGCCGATGTTCTATTCACTGTGCCACCTAGCCACCCTTCCTTTGATATTTTCATTACCATGGTGCCTGAACTATTTCAATAGCCTGCTAGTTTGTTCTACCTCATCTAAGTTTTTCCCTATTCCAATTTTTCTTTCACTCAACTGTCAAAAATGATTTTTCTAAAGTGCAGTTCTGACCATGTCACCCCCTACTTAATGAACCCCAATGGCTCCCTATCACTTCCAGAATCAAATATAATTTGCTGACATTCAAAGCCCTTCAGAATTTATTACCACCCCCTCTCCCCCACCCTTCCAGGCATCTTAAACTTACATCCCTTCCCCTTATTTTTCAATCCAGTGACATTGACCTCCTTGCAGTTCCTTGAATTAGACTATCTCCCTACTTTGGGCAGTTTTCCCTGGCTATCTTTCATGCATGGAATTTTCTCTTTTCTCCTCACCAACCCTTGGTTTCCCTAGCTCCCTTTAAGTCCCAGCTAAAATGTCATCCTCTACAGGAAACCTTATTTCTAAGGCTTTCCTTCTGTGGATTATTTCCTATTTACCCTGTATAGAGCTTGTTTACACATAGTTGTTCACATGTTATCTATCCCCATTAGACTGTGAGTTCCTCAAGATCAGAGAATGTCATTTGCCTTTCTTGGTATCCCTAGTGCTTAGCAAAATGCTTAATAAAGGTTTATTGACTGAGTCCAAGGAAGGGAGGAGGGCTGTTCTGGGACCTTCGTGAAAGGAAGTCACCAATGGTGGGCCAAAGAGAATAGCCATTTATATAGCACCTACTATGTGCCAGGCACTATGCTAAATACTTCCTAAATATATATCATCTCATCTGATCCTCACAGCAAAATTGTGAGTTAGTGTTGTTATTTTTATAGTTGAAGAAACTTGAAACAAGCAAGTTAAGTGACTTGCTGAGAGTCACACCGTCAGTAAGTGTTTGATGCTGAATTTAAAGAGTCTTTCTGGGGCGGCCAGGTGGCTCAGCGAGTAAGAGCATCGGCTCCAGTGTCGGGATGACCTGGATCAAATCCGGGCTCAGATACTCAGCACCACACCCAGAAATAATAATAACTGGCCGTGTAACCTTGAGCAAGTTACTTAACCCCAATTGCTTAAAAAAAAAAATAAAGAGTCTTTCTGACTCTAGGCCCAGCACTTTTACATAGTGTGCATGAAGAACTCACCAATGGAAGAAAGGTGCTGTTGTGATAGAGGCAGAACACAGCTAGAGTGTGGTTGTGACTTCCCCCCACCCCTCATTTCATGTTTCCCGTTGAAGAATTTATGCTTATTTGTTGGGTTCATTAAGGAAGGCATTTTTAATCCAAGCTTTGTTTAGACTATATAGCCCCTACATTCTCTTCTAATTCTGAGAGTGATTCTGTTGACTATTAATGTTGTTGGGCAACATATGCTTTACAAATATGCTCTCATTGTTACAGTTCTTCAGTTTTTTAAATGACTTCTGAATTTGAACATTATGTAAATTTGTCATGAAATCTAGCTGGGAGGCACAATAATTTGCATATATTTCATATTTTCCTAGAGATAATAGAATCTAAGGTCAAAGGAACCAGGCTAAGTTAACACTTTCGTATGAAAGCACATCTGCAGAAAGCCTCAAGTCTGGCTAAAGCTAATATTTAGCCTTTGGAATTTAAGAATAAACTAAAAGAAAATTAATGAGTTTGCCATTTATTCTTCCCTGCTGGACATTATCAGAATTCCGCTCTTAGACATAACATATATACAATGAGGTGCAGGGGAAAAAAAAAAGAATTGAATTCACTTGCTAGTGTGTGTTGGAGTATTTCCAGTGACAAAACGGATCTTACTGTTGAATTTCAGCCTCGGCTACATCCAACTTTAGTCAGCAGGATCTAATGGGTCATTTTTTCCAGTCTGACCTTTTGAGAATGACTGAATGTAGTGGACTTTATTGAAGTGATTTTGTTACTGTGCCTGACAGGTCTGCCACAGGATGCTTTTTCCTTGAGGTCAGCTTTATAGAATCATCCAGTCACTTTATAAGCATTAAGTGCCAACCAACTATGTTCAAAATACAAGTATAAATAGCATGTTCTCATAGACCTCACCACCTTGTTGGGGAAACCAAGAGAATGGTACAAATAATGAAAATACCAGATAGAATGTAAAGTAAGAAATATGCCAGGAAACTGCCAAAAGTTTTGGAGAAGGGAGAGGTGACATTCATTTGAGAGATGATAGAAAGGTTAATGTAAGAAGTAGTATTTGAGCTAAATCTATAAGAATGGATGAAAAGGAAGAGACCAACAATGTAGATGAAGCTAGAGGTGGCTAATCAAGTTTTACTTGAGGTCTTGATAAATAAAGGAGGGAAATGGGAGTAAGCACTAAAAGTAGATTGAGGTGAGATTGTAGAAGGCCTTGAATGACACTGCCATATTGAAAGTTTTTGAGTAGTACAGTGTTATAATAAGGGGAAGACTTCTGACTGTGGTATGTAGGGTAAGTTGAAATGAGGAAAGACTAAGAGATCAATTAGGATGTAATCATCTAGGGAAGAGGTGTTGAGGATCTGAACTTGGTTGCTTTATTAATTGAAAAGGTTTTCTTCCCTGACAATATTTTTATTTCTTCACTCAATCCACTTACACACTTCTTCAGGTGCTGAAATAAATCTGATTCCTAGCGAGAGTGAATATATGGTTTCTTTGTGTGGTCAGCTCTGGTGAATCAATATTGAGTCAACATTGCTGCTATTTCTGCTTTGCATTTGTACTCTTGTTCTAATAAGTGGATTCTTGTTATGTTACTTGTGACCAAGTATCTGTTCAATGTAACTGTTATTTCAGATGATGCTCCTTTATATAAAGGAGTTGGGTATACTTTGGGGAGATGCTCATTTCTCTGACATTATCTCCAAGATGATCTAGGTAAACTATCAGCTCCCCTTGCAAGTATACAAGCTTACAAAGCTTGAAACATAGACAGTTTTATTTTATTTTATTTTTGGAGGGGGGAAGACAAGGCAAATGGGGTTAAGTGACTTGCTCAAGGTCACACAGCTAATAAATGTGTCAAGTGTCTGAGGTAGAATTTGAACTCAGGTCGTCCTGATTCCAGGGCCAGTGCTCTATTCACTGTACCTCCTAGCTGCCCCCAACAGTTTTATTTTTAAGTTAATAGAAACATATAGGACTTGTAGCTGAGACCAGAAAAAGTAACTCTATCGACCTTCCCTATAGGCATGTATAGCCTTCATGACTTACAGTAGTTATCAAGGTACTCCATTTGGATGTGACATTGTAATTCCTCTTCTTTGTTTTTCCATCTGCATCACACTGAATGTTTTATGGATATCTCCTTTGGTTAGTATTTTCCACCGATGGTACTCAATTGCTGTTAGTTGGCTTCTACCCCAGTAGCTGCTAACCCTCAGAGGCTATTGTCCTCTCAACTGCCCCTTCTGGCAGGTGGTGTTGCTCCTTTTCCTCACGTTGTTACTTGGCCCTTCCCCTTCTCATGGTTTTAGCTTTATTTCAGGATGTAGTCTTCATCTATGTTGGTTTATGTATACAGTTCTTCTTGCCACATTATGAAGTTCTACTCTTCTCCAGCAAGTGGTTCTTGACCTTCATTTACTAATCTCTCTTCACCAGTTCTGCCATTTGCACTTTTCCAAAAAAATGTGGAAAGGATTTACAGTCTTTGCCACATTAGTAACATACTTTAGTGACTAGACCTTTGCCTTGTTCCCCAGTGATCATGGAGCCCCATATTTCACTTTATTTAGTCTGTCCCCCATTTTCTGGAATTCAGGACTTTTCAATTTGAAATGCCCATGGCCTCATATACTAAGCCCCTGTATGTAAAAAGTTTGGATATTACTGAATTCTTCCTGAACTCCTACGTGCTTAGCCAGGAGCCCCTCTCTTGTGAGAAACAGACCTGGCCATACCTTCCTGATAAGATGTCAGAATGATCCTGGACATTGGGGTCTCACAATAAATCAGGGCAAGGACTATACAACTGTCCAGACCAAGGCCTGGCTACAATGGATGTGCTTATCTACCATTGTCAGACTAACTTTACTTCCCACAAGACTAACTTTGTTTCCCACACCTATTTTTGGCGGTTTTTGACTTTAAATATTCCCCTTTTCCCTATGGTCGGGGCAGCTCTCCTAAGGTTTCCTTGGGAGACTGTCGCTGGCCAGCTCAATAAACTGATGCTCAGAAAAATTGGCATGGCTTGGGTCATTTCAAAGTAAGTAGTAGTCATCCCCTTTCCAAGGGGACTAACTCGCTAATATGTTTAATCGAGTCATTTTTGAGGGTTCATTGTATAATTAAAAATATCAAGTTCTTTTTAATTTTAGGTCATCTTTTCATCTATTCTCTAGCACACAAGTCTCATTGGTAGATTTACTGAGAGGAGGAGCTTTCTGTTTCAAATCATTCAAATTAATTCCTATGCTTGATCCCTTTATGAAGGTTATGATGTATTAGGAACATTTCCTTCCTTTCTCCCAATAACAAGGTCTTCTACTTGCAACAAGATTTTTTTCTTCCCTCAATTTGTTCTTGCTGTTCAAGGGGACATATTTTCTCTTTTCAGTTCTCTCCCCCTTTCATCTGTTTCTCTAGGATAACTCTGCCAGACTATCAAAATTCTTCAGAGGCTTCTTTGAGAAAGATCTCTAAAATGGATGTTGTATGTTTGTTTATTGACATCTTACATGTTTATTGACTGAGTCCAAAGAAGGGAGGATGGCTGTTCTGGGACCTTCATGAAAGGAACTCACCAATGGTGGGCCAAAGAGAATAGCCATTTATATAGCGCCTACTATGTGCCAGGCACTATGCTAAATACTTCATAAATATATATCATCTCATCTGATCCTCACAGCAAAATTGTGAGTTAGTGTTGTTATTTTTATAGTTGAAGAAACTTGAAACAAGCAAGTTAAGTGACATAATCAGAGTTGACTAAGTTAGGGAAACCTTATGTAAATTAATGAATTTGATTTGTAATTCCTGCTATATTAGGAACATAAATCCAGTGCCTTGTGCCTTGGGGTGTTTCTTATTCCCAAGATTTCCAATTCCCCGCTACACTATCCCTACACTATACACTATCCCTATTGATATGAATCACTATTCCTTTTTTTTTTCTGTAATTGAATTGTCAACTGAACCTCACCATGAAATGGAGTATTATTAGGGTGGCTAGGTGGCACAGTGAATAGAGAGTTGGCCCTGGAGTCAGGAGGACCCAAGTTCGGTTCTGGCCTCAGACACTTAACACAAAACTAGCTGTGTAACCTTGGGCAAGTTACTTAACCCCAATTGCCCTCCAAAAAAAAAAGAAATGGAGTATTATTCATGAGGAAAGAAAGCAACACATTTATATAAAACTTTTAGGTTTGCGAAGTACCGTATATGTATTTACCTCTTTTGTGTCTCCAAACAATAATCTCATGGGATAGGTGATATAGGTTATACAGGTATAATTTTCTCTATTCTTTAGGTAAGGAAACTGAATACAAGAGAGTATGGTTGGACAGTTAAGTGAGTGTTAGTGATAGGACTTTTAAAATACATTTTTATTGGTCTTTAAAAAAATCATAGAATTTCTTCCAGTATTCTTCATGATCTTCTCTTGTTGGAAATCCATGTATGGGGTGGCTAGGTGGCACAGTAAATAGAGCACCAGCCCTGGAGTCAGGAGGACCTGAGTTCAAATCCGGCCTCAGACACTTAATACTTACTAGCCGTGTGACTTTGGGCAAGTCACTTAACCCCAATTGCCCTGCCCTCCCCCCTCCAAAAAAGCAAATAAATAAATAAATATTATTTAAAAAAGGAAATCCATGTATTCCTTCAACTGGAACTTTGTATTCTCTGATTAGAAATTTTAAATAGTTTTCTTGTATTATTTCTTGCATTATGATGTCAGGTTTTGGGCTTATGTTCTCCTAGATCCTTGAGTTGTTTCTACATATTCTGTCTTCAAACAATATCTTGAGAAAACCTCTTCTCTATATTAACTTACATATTTAGCAGGTGATATTGTGTAGTGAAGAGAGTGCTAGACTTGGAATCAAGAAGACATGGGTTTGAATCCTATTTCAAACACTTACTAGATGTTTGTGGGAAAGCTATTTAACTTCCCCAAACCTCATTTTTTTCATCTGGAAATTCAGGATAATAATAGATATATATTAATTATTTTATAGGCTTTCTGTGAAGTACACATGAGATAATGTATGAAAACTGTTTTGCCAAATTTAAAATACTATGGAAATAAAAGCTATTACTATTATTGATGGATTGAAAAAAGGTGTCTAAAAATAAAGAATTGCCACAGTAAAATAAATGTAACAACAAATTGGCACCAGGCAAAGGAAGACAAGAGAACTTGCCCTATCCAAAAGGGCTTCTAACTCTGGCCTAAGGAGTCTCTAAAGAGAGGGTTCACATTTTTTTTTTCTCATACTCTCTGACTTTCATACCATACTTCAGAACTTATACATAGTTCATATCTTCCTCAAAAAGGAAGATAAGGGAAAGGTTTTTCAGAATACAATGCAGATCAGGTTTAGGACAGATACTTAGAATAGACACTTATTCCATCCACCTATTCCCAGTAGAAATACTTCAGACACAAAGACCACATAAAAGTACATTGAGAAAGATTTAAAACATGATACAGCAATCTTTAAATCATTCTATTCTCCACAGAAGTTGATACTTTTAAAAAGCATGCAGCATTGAGTACAAGTATTAAATAGACTTTCCACCATCACCTTGACTTTGTAGTCTGAACAAGTCTCTCCAAGTTCCATTTCTTCTGCCCAGGCAGGCCAGGTATTGGGCTCATCATACCTTGGGCTGCATCATTCAGGTAGTTCCTGTCAGACTGTTCCAGGAGAGCCTCAAGACAGTGGTTGCCAGACAAGGCTGGACAAGCTGCTACAGATTGTTCTGCCTCTGAGATCTTCTTAAGGTCCAGCATCTCTGCTTGGCAGGTTGACCTATTGTTCTCCTGGTTTGCTCTACTATGGGCATTGCAATCTTCCCCATCTTCTTTGACTTTCTGTACTGGGGTGCACTCTTTGTTTTAGATGGTATATTACTGTTCCCTTGTGCTACAAAAGGTCTTTTAACTTGGGTAACCCTTAATGTAGGATTTCTAGAAGCTTCTTTCCTTTGCGAGTCTCTTTTCCTTTGGGAGACAACAAATAAATAAATATAAACACATTATATAGAGGAAAAATAGGACATAATTAAGAAAAGAAGGCACTGGAATTAAGAGGGATTAGCAAAGGTTTCCTGTATAAAGTAGGATTGTAATTAGTATATCAAGGAAGCCAGGAGGTAGAAATAAGGTGGGAGATCATTTCAATCATGGGGAATAGCCAGTGAAAATACTTAGAATTGAAAGATGGTTGTAATGTTCATTAAACAGCAAGGATCACTGGATCAAAGAGAACATGGGGGAGTCTACAAAGGTGTAAGAAGACTGAAAAGATAGCAGTAATGATACTGTTTATGAAAGGTTTTGAACTTCAAACAGCAGATTTTGATTTGGTTCTTGATATGATTGGGATCCCTTGGAGTTTAAGTATGAAGGTGACATGGCCAAACTAATGCTTTAGGAAAATCACATTGGTGGCTGAATGGAAGATGGACTGAAGTTGGGTGAGACTTGATACAGGCAGAACAATCAGCAAGCTCTTACAATAATTGTTCAGGTGTGAGGAGATGAGAATGTCACCATGTCAATTTTGTCACCAGAATGGTGACAAAATCAGAGGAAAGAGAGAAATATATTTGAGAGATCTTGCAAAAATGAAATTGACCAGCCTTGGCAACAGATTGCATATGACTCTTAGGTTGTGAACCTAGGGGAAAGGGAAGATGGTAGAGATAATAATGGGGACATTTGAAAAATCGGGAGGTCTTTTGGGGGAAAATATAATGAGTTCAGATTCAAACATATTTAAAATGTCAAAACATGGAGATGCAAGACTGGAAGTCCACAGAGACATTAGAACTCAAAAAGAATACTTGAGAATTATCAGCATATGAAGATTAATTAAATCCATTGGGGCTAATAAGATTATCAAGAGAAACATCATAGATGGTAAGATGAAGGCCCAGGACAAAACCCTGTTGAACATCCATAGTTAATGTGACCTGGATGGAGGTCCAACTAAAGAGACTAGAAAAGAGCAGACAGAGATAAAGGATTAAACAAAAGAGAATGGTGTCTCAAAAACCTAGAGAGAAAAGAATATTAAGGAGACAAGGATGAATAGTGTCAAAGTTTGCAGAGAAGTCAAGAAGAATGAGTATTGAGAAAAGGCCATTGGATTTGGCAATTAGGATATCATTAACTTTGGATAGAAAGTTTCAGTTTATGTGAGGTTGAAACCAAATTGTTGTGAATTAAGAGGTGAGCAAGAGGAAAGGAAGTGGAGCCCCTTATTATAGATATTCTTTTCAAGGAAATTAGCCATAAAGGGCAAAAAGGGAGATAGGAAGATGTTCAGTAGTCATCTAGCAATTTAGAACTAGAATTCAAGAGAGTTAAGTTATAGAATAAAAATTTGTGATTCATCAGTGTATCCGTGATAAAGCCAAGGGAATTGATAAGGTCATGAAAAGAAAAAGTAGGTAATTAAAGAAGAGGACCCAGGAATGAGCCTTGAGAAACAAGCATGTTTAGAGGGATAGACATGACTAATGATTAAGCAAAAGAGGCTGAAAAGTTTCAGTGAGAATGTTTCCTGCTGTGATGGCTGCCATATGAGGCCAGCTACATATTTCCTACATATACACTGCCGCAAAACCTTGAAGTTCACATGAGTCAAAATAATGATTAAGGAAGCTAATGATCTGAAACTACTTTAAGTGACTTTTTCTTCCCCAGAAATTTACAATAAGCCTGAAGTCCATGAGCAATAGAAAGAGGGTCTTCAGCAAAGCCAGTGTTAATAAAAAATTCTTCCAGAAATAACATTATTGGGACATGAATATCTTGCAAGTCTATTTATAAAGCTATGAAAGAAAAAAGGAATTCCTTACAAAATTTCCAGGTAGAAACTTTGGAAGCCCTGGGAAGTGATGAACAATGTGACCAGTGTGGGATTCCAGGTCAAGACAGTCTAGGTCCAGTAGTTCTGAGCTTCCTAACACTATCATGAAATATTAGTGAAGGCACTGAAGTTGCCTTCAAAGATCATGAAAAATCTAAGCCCAGTGGTGGAGGTCAGCAAAGGAACCCATGGGTCCAGGGTGAGACCAAGTGCATCTGACCATTCCCACAAAAAGTACAAGAGAGGGTGAAGCACAAGGTTCAATTTTTGCTATCAAATTTTGCCATCAAATCTACAGAGAAGAGTAAATAAAACACCAACAAATAGAAAAAAATTACAAAACTAAAGATATTTCAAAAGAAGAAAACAAGTCATTCTAAGAACTATAAGGAAAGTTCTTAGAAGAATGGATTTTCCACAAGGACTACATGAATAAATAGAAAAAAATGTAACAAAATAAAAAGCAAAGAAACAAACAAAACACTTTGGAGGAAAGAATTGTAAGGGGAGTAAGTAGTTCAGATGAGAAAATTGTAAAACTTACCCAAGAAATTAACTCCTGGAAAACTAAAATAGGCCAAACAGAAAGTAATGGTTCCATGAGGAAACAAGAAATATTGGAACAAAATTTTAAAATGTTGAAAAAGCAAAGAAATTTTCATATTTCCAATTTCAAAAAATTGGAAATAGAAAACAGGTTGGGAGATAATTTAAGAATAATTGAACTTCCTGAAAACCTTGATTAAAATAAGCAAGTGAAAAGCCTGTACACTATGTTTCAAAACACAGTAAATGTAAACTGCACAGATCTTTTAGAATGAGAGGGAAAATCAGAGAATCTTGAAAAGAACAGCTCTAGGACTGTCATAGCCAAAATCCAGAGCTCCAACATCCAAAAAATAATAGTACTTCAAATAGCTAAATTGCCAAGAAATCACAGTCAAACTCACATAAGACCTAGCAACATATGTGATAAATGAGAGGAGATAATGGAATACATATTCCAGTTGGGTATATTAACATAGAGGAAGGGGTGGCAGAAATAGGCATCTGATGAATCTCACTCTTATCTGAAATTAATTAATTCTTATCCTAATTCTTATCTCCCCTCTTTTTTCCTCTCTCCTTCTCTTTTTCTTTCCCTCACATACACACACATACACTAAGATTTAAAAATACATAAGATGCAAAAGGTAAATAAAGTGGGAAAATTAAAAGAGGAATATAATAGTACAGAGAAAATGGTCAGAGAATAGTCAAATTCCTAATCTTGAAAGTTGGATTAAAATGGTAGAAAAATAAAAATAAAATAACTAGAACCTAAAAGGAGCCTTAAATAATAATTTAGATAATTGGAGAAAGACTGAACAAATTGTGATACATGAATATTCTAGGATATTACTGCACCATAAGAAATGAAAAAAGGGAAAATTTAAGGGAATCTTGGGTAGTATAAATTGAAATAGAATGAAATTAATGTAATCAAGGAAACAACTTATATACCATTGGCATAATTGTAAAGAAAAAATAACTTTGAAAGCCTTAAAAACTGACCAATGCAATAATTAACCATGTCTGCATAGGACCCATGATGAAGCATACTACCCAGATCCTGACAGAAAAGTGATGGATGTAAGGTACAGAGACATTCTGTTTGGACAACCACAGTATGCAGATTCTTTTTCCTTACTGTGTTTATTCATTTTAGGTTTTTTTCCCTCTTTTTTTTTTCTTGGATTTTAATGAGGGAAGGAAGTTTGAGAGGACAGTGTGTATAGTAATAGTGATGCCAAAAAAGAGAGGAATATTGTCACATTAACAAAAATGCACAGAAGAAAAAAGAAAGTTTATAAAGAAACACACACAAAGCAAATTTGGAAGTAATGTTTAGGAAGTAAAATATACTTTTAAAAAGCAAGCAGATTCTAGGTAATGTACTAAAAACTTTAAATAATTAACAACTTTAGCAAAGTCACAGGATATAAAATAAATCCACATAAATCATCAACATTTCTATTTATTATTTTTTGCTATCAAATGCTATTTGATAGCAAAGCCCAGCAGTAAGAGGTAGAAAGATAAATTCCACAAATAACTGTAGATAATATAAAATACGTGGGAGCCTACCTGCCAAGACAAACACAAGAACTATATAAACACAATTACAAAACACTTCACACAAATAAAGTCAGACCTTAACTGGCAAAATATCAATTACTCATGGATAGACTGAGCTAATATAACAAAAAATGAGGATCCTATCTAAATTAATTTACTTATTCAGTGTCATACCAAACAAACTACCAAAAATTATTTTATAGAGCTAGAAAAAAATAACAACAAAGTTTATCTAGAACAAGTCAAGAATATCAAGGGAATTAATGAAAAAAGATGCAAAGGAAGGTGACCTATCCATAACAGATTTAAAACTATATTATAAAGTGGCAATCATCAAAACTATTTGGTACTGGCTAAGAAATAAAGTGGTGGATCAGTGGAATAGATTAGGTACACTGGACATCGTAACATGATTATGCAATCTACTGTTTGACAAACTGAAAGGTTCAGTTATAGGAACTCACTATTTGACAAAACCTGCTGGGAAAGCTGAAAAAATAGTTTGGCAGAAACTAGTTGTAGACCAAAATCTCATATTTTATATCAAGATAAGGTCAAAATAGATATATGATTTAGATATAAAAGGTGATACTATAGGCAAATGAGGAGAGCAAAGAATAATTTACCTGGCAGATCTAGGGAGAAGGGAAGATTTTATGAGCAAACAAGAGATAGAGAACATTATGAAATGCAAAATGGATAATTTTGATTGCGTTAAATTTAAAAAGTTTTTGCAAAAATAAAACTAATGTAACCAAGATTAGAAAAAAAGAAGAAATTTGGGGAACAATTTTTATAGCAAGTGTTTCTGATAAAGGGTTCATTTCTCAAATATATAGAGAATTGAGTAAAATTTATAAGAATACAAGTCATTCTGCAATTAATAAATGGTCAAAGGATATGGACATGTAGTTTTTAGATGAAGAAATTAAGGCTATCTGTTGTCATATGAAAAATACTTTAAATCATTATTGCTTAGAAAAATACAAATTAAAACAACTCTGAGGTACCATCTCACACCTATCAGATTGGCTAATATGACAGAAAAGGAAAATGATAAATGTTGGAGAGGTGGGAAAATTGGAACACTAACACATTGTTGGTGGAGTTGTGAGCTAATCCAATAATTCTGGATGGCAATTTGAAACTATAGCTAAAGGACAATCAAACTGTGTATACCCTTTGATCCAGCAATACCACTACTAGGTCTGTATCCCAAAGAGATCATTAAAAAAAGGGAAAAGGACCTAATATACTAAAATATTCATAGTAGCTCTTTTTGTGGTGGCAAAGAATTGGAAATTCAGGAAATGCCTACCAGTTGGGGGAATGGTTGAATAAATTATGGTATATGAATGTAATGGAAGATTTTTGTGCTCTAAGAAATAATGAGCAGGTGAATTTCAGAAAAACCTGGAAAGACTTCCATGACCTGATGTTGAATGAAGTAAAGAACTAGGAGAACACTGTACATAGTAACAGCAACATTGTGTGATCATCAACTATGACAGACTTAGGTCTTCTCAGCAATTCAATGATCCAAAAGAGTTCCAAAAGTCTAGTGATGGAAAGTGCTATCTACATCCAGACTATATAGAAGTATACTATTTTCACTTTTCTTTCATGGTTTTTCCCTTCCGTTCTTCTTTGACAACATGTGGAAATATGTTTGACATGATAACACATGTATAACCTACATCAGACTGCTTGCTTGTCTTGGGGATGAGGGAGAGGAGGGAGGGGGAAGAAAAATTTGGAACTAAAAGTGTTGAAAACTGGGAGTCAGATGGCAGAGTAGAAACAGAACTTCTGCACAGCTCCAGCTTCCACCTTCCCCAATTCATGTAAAAGGGGACTCTGAACAAACTTTGGAGCTACAGAACCCACAAAATGACACAGAGAAGCTAACCTCCCACTGAGGACAGCCCAGTAGGCTGGCAGGAATCGACCAGCACAGTGCTCTGGGAGCCAAACCCAGGCCCCTGTGAGCCAGAGGTTTTAGCCCCAGGACGTGCCTGACCAACCACTGGCTGGAGGGACTCCAGATCACCAGCAGCTGTGGCCATTTCCAGAGTTATCAACACATAGATGTGAAGGATAAAGTGAGAGGTCAGTGCAGTGTGAACTTTGGGATCAGTAGTTGGGAGTGCATCAGCTTTTGCCCCCAGGGCAAGAAGCCACTGAGATGCCTTGGCACAACTGGTGCCACATTGCAGCTTCAGCTCCTGGTCTGCAGACTGTAGGGAGACCAAGCGACCAGTCTGAGGGGTAATCACTCTTGCTTTAACCTACTTGGATCTGGATTGTAGTCTAGGGTGGAGGTCCTGGGGTGCATAACCAGCTTGCCAGAGTGTGTGGAGGCTTCAGAGAGGGTACCCAACTAATACCTCCAGCAGCTGAGAAAACCCCAGTGTTTGGGATGAAAGCTCCCCTGTCTGGTGGCAGAGTCCTACTGTGGCAAAAAGCCCAGGGGTCAAGTGACTGAGGGGAGACATGACGAGGCAAAGGAAGCAAAATGAACAGAACAATCAAACATTAGATTCCTATTTTGGGGACAAAAAAGATCAAAGTATGGAACAGGAGAAATACAGTGAAGTCAGAACTCCTGCATGAGCTGATTACAGGCCATAGAAGACCTTAAGAAGCAGATAAGAGAAGTGGAGGAAAAATTGGGAAGAGAAATGAGAATGATGCAAGAAAATTACAAAATGAGATTCAACAGCCTGACTGAGGAAAATAATACCTTAAAAAACATACTGACTCAAATGGCAAAGGAGGCCCAAAAAGGCAATGAGGAGAAGAATGCCTTAAAAAGTCGAATTTGCCAGATGGAAACGAATCTCAAAAGCTCACTGAGGAGAATCATTCCCTTAGATTTAGCATGGAGCAAAGGGAAGCTAGTGCCATTAAGAGAAATCAAGATGCTGTTAAACAGTAAGAACTTAGAAATCATCCTCCAGGAAGTTCTCAAAGAAAACTGCCCTGATGTTCTAATACCAGAGGGCAGAATAGAATCCACCAATCACCTCCTGAAAAAGATCCCCAAAAGAAAACTTCTAGGAATATTATAGCCACATTCTGGAATTCCCAGATCAAGGAGAGAATATTACAGGCAGCCAGAAAGAAACAATTTGAATACTGTGGCAACACAATCAGGATAACCCAGGATCTGGCAGCTTCTACACTGAGGGATTGAAGGGCTTGGAATATTATATTCTGGAGGTCAAAGGAGCTGGGATTAAAACCAAGAGTCACCTACCCAGCAAAACTGAGTATCATGTTTCAGGGGAAAATATGGTCATTCAGTGCAATAGAGGACTTTCAAGCATTCTTGCTGAAAAAAAACCAGAGTTGAATAGAAAATTTGACATTCAGATACAAGAAGCAAGAGAAGCATGAGAAGGTAAACAGGGAAAAGGAATCATAAGGAACTTATCAGAGTTGAACTATTAACATTCCTACATGGAAAAACAATAATTGTAACTTATGAAACTTTTCTCAGTAGTTGAAGGGATTAGAATTATATATATTTGTCTATATATGAGGGTATATGGGCATATGAATACATATATGAATGTGTGTATATATGTTTACAGGTATACATAGATAGAGGGCACAGGACCAATTTAACAGGAAGGAATGATACTTTAAAGGTGAAATTAAGAGGTGAGAGAGGAATATAATGAGAGGAGATGGGGAGAGACAGATTGGGGTAAACTATCTTATATAGAAGAGGCAAGGAAAAATGGTTACAATGGAGGGGAAGAATAGGAAGGCAAAAGGGAATGGGTCAACCTTATTCCCATTGAATTTGGCTTGAGGAGGGAGTGAAATACACACTAAATAGGGTGTCTCACCCTCCAGGAGAATAGGGGGGGAAGGGGATGAGAGGGGGGATGATAGAAGGGAGGGTAGGCTGGGAGGAAGAGAAGTTGGAAGCACTCACTTTTGAAAATAGACGGGATCAAAGTAGAGAACAGAACAAGTGGGAGGTTGGATAGGAGGAAGGGAAATATAGTCAGTCTTTTACAATATGTCTACTATGTTATTGTTTTGCATTAGCCACACATGTACAACCTATACTGAACTGCATATCTTCCCAGTAAGGGTGGGTGACAAGGAAGGAAGGGAATGAATCTGGAATTGAAATTTTTAAAATCAAATACTCAAATATATATGTATGTATATATATGTGTGTGTATATATATGTATATATTCATATTATATATATACTATTATTAATACCATCTTACATGTAATTGGGAAATAAGATATACAGGCACTGAGGCATAGAGATCCACTGGAAAAGTAGAAAGGGGTATGGGAGAAAATATGGGAGAGAGCAGATTGGAGGAGGTGATATCCTGTGGGACTGTTATTTTGGGGCAGTGGGTAGGGGAAAAACAGGGAGAAAATTTGTAACTCAAAATGTGGCAGAAACGAATGATGTAAATCAGAAGTTAATAAAGCATTAAAAAAAAAAAAAGAAACTAAGCACCAAAATAGAAATCCTAAAAATCAATGAGTAGATGAACAAAATGAAAGTAAACAAAAATTCAAAGTCATAGTTTATTTAAATAAAAAACTTTGCTAGCATTATAAATTAAAAAGAATGCACAGCTGAAATTAAAATAAGGGAAACTATCTGAAACTATTTTACTCAATTATATTCCAACAAAACCAACAACTATATAAAGTATTTAGGACTTAGGACTTAACAGCCTGAGATCCTTGCTCTATTCCCCTGGTCATGAGCTGAAGGTTTTGCTGAGCTTAGCTGATATGTAGGAAGGGAAAATGCATATTCCTTAAATGTGGCTATGGACTTAGTGTCCCCTTGACTAGCACAAGTTTAGAAAGATTACTGTGACTTACAAACTGGTCATCGTGTTCCAAAACCCGCATGACGTGTAGGATATTTCCTACCTTCCTGTTTCCAGTAGGAGGGCCACCATGACCCAAAAGTTCCTAAAACCCCCATTATTTATGAGATATTGTCTACTTTCATATCTAAATTGATACTGATGACATATTTGTCTGTTTTCATGTCCTCTAGATATGTACCTTCCACTTTTTGATGTTACTGACATTTCATCTGCAAACACCAGCAGATTATTTTGTGATTGGTTTGTGTGCCTCAGTTCCTGATTAACAGGAACAGGACAGGACAAAGTGGGGGGAGAAGGGGTAGTCTTTTGGGGATATAACCAAGTTTTGCATTTTGTATTTTGCCTCTCCTACTAGACTGCCTTTAGTAGCGAGACCACCCTTTTTGCAAGAGGATATAATTAAATAAATCCTTCCTGTCTCTACTTAGAGAAAACTCTGCTTATTTTATTTTGGACAAGGGTCTTCTTCTCCCATACAAAGTCAATTGGCTTTAAGTGAGGGAGGGCTGTGCAAAGTCTCATTTTCTCCTCTGGAGTCATCTGAGTCCAGTGTGAGATATAGATTGAAATGATTGGAGATGGCCCTAAGATTAGCTGTATAGTGAGAGTACTGTAATTATTTCTGAACTTTTTCATGGAAAAGCATTTATGCATAAAGTAACCTGTGTGTATTTTCTTGTGGACAAAATATCTTCCATGACTTATTATTAGTCTGTGTTAATATTCATGAGTACAATGAAAAGAAAACCTTTGTGCTTACATTCTATATCTTGCATCGTTCTCATTTCTCTTCCCAATTTTTACTCCACTTCTCTTATTTGGTTTTCAAAATCCTTCTTAAGGTCCTCTATGGCCTGTAACCAGCTTGTATTTTTCTTGGAAGCTTTTGGTGCAGGAGTTCTGACTTTGCTGTCTTCCTCCTGTTGCATGCTTTCATCCTTTTTGTCCCCAAAATAGGAGTGTAAAGTTGGGTTGCTCTGTTTGCTTTGCTTCCTTTGCCTGCTCATGTTGCCACTCAATTACTTGACTTTTGGGCTTTTTGCCACAGTAGGACTCTGCCACCAGACAGGGCAGTTTTGTCCCTAATGCTGGGGTTAGGTGCCCTCTCTGAAGCCTCCACAAGCTCTGGCAAGCTGCTCACACACCCCAGGACCTCCACCCTAGACCACAATCTAGATCCAAGCAGGTTAAAGCAACAGTGATTAGCCCTAAGACTGGTTGCTTGGTCCCCCTACAACCTGCAGGCCAGTAGCTGAAGCTGCCACATGGTGGCAGCTGCCCAGCTACAATGCCTCAGTGGCTTCTCGCCCTGGGGGCAAAGGTCAAACACACTCCTGAACTGCTGGATCCTAAAGTCCACACTGCATTGACCTCTCACTTTGTCCTTAGCATCTATGGGTTGATAATTCTGGAAACCGTCACAGCTGCTGGTGATCTGAAGTCCCTCCAGCTGGTGGCTGGTCAGGCCCGCCCTGAGTCTAAAACCCCAGGCTTGCACATGGGGCTGGGTTCGGCTCCCAGAGCGCTGCACTGCCAACTTCCTGCCAGGCTGTCCTCAGCAGGAGGTTAGCTTCTCTGTGTCATTTTGTGGGTTCCGTAGCTCCAAAGTTTCTTCAGAGTCACCTTTTACATGAATTGGAGGAGGTGGGAGCTGGAGCCCTGTTGAAGTCCTGTTTCTACTCTGCCATCTTGACTCCGCCCCTGCTTACAATCTATATCTAGGTCATATTACTCTGTCCTGGGAAATTGGATCCTAAGTTCTTTAGAAATCTCTCTACTAACTCAAGTGATGACTCAGAGACAAATGATCATTAGGTCATTAGGGAAGCATGAGAGACCTCCCAAGAGGCCAGAGAGTACAAGAACCCATATTACCAGCTAGGCACTTATGGAAGAGAAAAGGCAGAAATTCATTTAGACATAACATATCCTTCTCAGAAAGCCTGGGCTTGAATTTTCAGTACACAATGGTCTGTTTTACTTAGAAACTCAATGACATAATTGGCCACTCTCACACCTACCAGCTGCTGCCCAAGAAGAGTTCATCATAAGCACTATGTTCTTATGTTCTTGCATTGTGTGAATTGGAAGCTTGTTTCCAAGTGCTGAAATTCAATAAGATTGTGTTTGTACTGTCAGTCTTGGGTAGAATCTTTTCTAGTTTCTCTCCATCCTTTAAAATCTAACTCAAACCACATAAATACTTTTCCATGAAAAAGTTCTGAAATAATTACAGTACTTTCATTATACCTGGTCCATGATGTTTTCCTTGACTACACAACCACATTTTGATCTTTCTTTTGTGCAAAGGCCTTTCATATTTGTAGTCAGCACCAATATTACTCTAGCATGTGAAAGTTGTTTGACACATTATCGTGTTGTATAAATAACAATATACAAAATTTGATAATGTAATAGAATTTTTTTCCTTTCTTGGCTTTAGCCCTGACTCCAACCCTAGATTTCTACCAATGGAAAGTACGCTTTGTGCCTGTGACCCCTCCTGATTGGCTGATTTCTCCCAGAACTATTAGAGAACAATATACTTTCACTTGCTTTCCACAAGGATATCTGCACAGTCCCACTAATTGTCAAAGGATTGTGGCTGAATATTTGGATGAATTAAAGTTACCTAGTGTACAGCTTACCCACTATATTGATGATATTATGATGTAAGTAAAAAATATAAAAGAAGTAGAGAAAAGTTTGACACTTTTAATTGAGCATATGAAAAGTAAAGGGTGGGAAACTAACCCTGCAAAGATTAAAGGACCAACTCAAAATGTCAAAATTTTAGGAATACAATGGAATAAAGAACGACAAGAGATTCTGTCACAAAAGATTCAGGATTTTCCTATCCCTACCAATAAGAAAGAGGTCCAAAACTTTGTAGGATTATTTGGATATTGGTGGCATCACATATTATATCTGGGGCAGATTTTGAAACCCTTATATGAAGTTACTAGGAAGAAACATTAATTTGATTGAGCATTTGAACAGAGTAATGTAATTGAAGAAGCCAAGGCTGCTACACAATTGATCCTAGATTTATGGTCTATGCAAAATGGCCTGGTGGAATTGCAAGTGACTGTACAGGATGATTATGCAAACAGGAGTTTATAGCAGAAACAATAAAGCTGAAATGTACCTTTAGGATTTTGGTCCAGGAAATTTCCTTCATTTGCAGTTCAATATACACCTTTTGAAAATCAGTTGTTAGCTGCATATTGGGCTTTGGTAGAAACTGAACAACTGACTCTGAGTCATGAAGTG
Organism: Petaurus breviceps papuanus; assembly: GCF_028583685.1. NCBI lineage: Eukaryota > Metazoa > Chordata > Mammalia > Diprotodontia > Petauridae > Petaurus > Petaurus breviceps. The sequence goes on from NW_027187380.1 coordinate 36,815,313, forward strand.
ATATTAAGGCTTGGAATCCTGATTAGAACCTGGGTAACAAGTACCCCAGGTTCTCACAGAATTGGAGATGCCCAAGAGGGCAGCATAATTAAATGGAAATGGTATATTCAAAATAGAGTTAAATCAGGCAAAAGTGGAGTTTCTGAACTACATTAATCTATATCAAACACTTATACTGAGAGAAATGATACATTCCCTGAACCAAAGCAACAGTTGGTACAGTCCTTGGAAAAATGGAGTGACAGCTATATTGGATTAACTGAAGAAGAGAAGAAACATACATGGTTTACTGATGGCCCAAAATATTTGGGCCATAAAAGATATTGGAAAGCAGTGGCCTATAACCCATGTACTAGGCAGACTTTGGAAAGTACTGGGATAGGTGGAAGTAGTCAATATGCTGAAGTTATGGCAGTACATCAAGCCATCAAAACAGAACAAGGAGGACAGTGTCATATATTTACTGATTCATGGGTGGTAACTAATGGGTTAGCTACATGGATGCTCATGTGGAAAAATCAAAATTGCGAAATTCATAGTAAACAAGTCAGGGACAAATAATTTTGGGAAGATATATGAGACATGTCTTTGGTTAATGATTTGTTAGTTTTTCTTGTAGATGCTCACATGGCTTTCACCACTGCAGAATGTGAGTACAATGCACATGCTGATCGTCTAGCAAAGCTTGCTCCTCAATGTATTGTCTCTACTCTGACACCAACTGATGATCAAGTACTAACAAAATGGGTTCACCAAATGGATGGCCATTTAGGAGTCCAGGCCACACATTAGTGGGTACAAGATTGAGGTATTAGTATCTCTCATTCTTTGTTAAAACAGATAGCAGAGGAATGCCATATATGTCAATTGGAAAAGGAATGAACTGTTTCTTGGGTAGGAATTGGGGAGAAGTTCCAGCCCAAATCTGGCAAATTGATTATATTGGTCCCCTACTCCAATATGGAGTATGCAAATTTATATGTACTTGTGTTGACAGCTATTCTGGTATGCTAGTGGTTTGTTGTCATAAGAATGCAACCCAGAAAAACACCTGTAAAACTCTAGATCTTATAGGTCGATATTATGGAACCCCAATGCAGATCCAAAGTGACAATGGATCAAATTTCAAAGGTAATGAAATGAAGAGATATTGTATATTAAACAATATAGAGTTAATATATCATATTACAGATTGTCCACAAGCATCTGGGTTAATTGAAAGAATGGAAGGATTATTGAAAGAACAGTTAAGGAAGCTAACTTCTAATAATTTGTATCAACAGTGGAAAGATAATTTGTTCACTGCTTTACATAATTTGAATAATAGACCATTGGGAGAAAGTACACCTCTAGTCAGAATGATGACCCCAAATCTGCAAATTAGAAAACAGAAGACATATAAGATCCCAAATATTGAGTATTGGACTGTGAGGCAAGATGTCCCAGTACCGTATCAAGGAACACCTGGTCCAGCAGGTTATGATTTACATTGTTTAGAGGACTTTTGGTTGGATAGAAAAGAAATAAGAAGCCTCTCTACTGAAATATATATGATTCCCTAAAAATCATTTTGGGCGAATATTACCTAAATCAGGTCTAGCAGTTTGAGTTATACATGTATTGCCTGGAGTAATAGATTTTAATTATCAAGAAGAAATTATTGTGACATTGCCAAATTTGAGTGAACCCATACAGTTTTGTAAAAGTGATAGAATAATTCAAGTGATCATTATTCCTTGTGAAACAATACCCCTTGTGAAAACTGACCCTCCTTCTGAAATAACTATAAGAGGAACTGAAGGGTTTGGTTATACTCATAGAATAAAATTGGGAGCTAAAGTATGGGTTAAGTGGAAGCCAGATGATGTACCAAAGACTGTGGAGATTATAGCACATGGAAAAGACAATACCATAGCTGTTGTTTATTCAGGAGAAAATGATTGCTAAATTGTACCCTTAACTCATATAATCTACTATGAATGAGGCTATGATAGTGAGTCCATGGACTCCAGAAGCATGGCTGACCCTATATTTGTTTCTTTTTGCCTGTTACACTTGTTTGTAAGATTTGCTTCCTGCAGGCTCAGTGCCCTCCACCTGCAGATGCCTGAATCCTTAAACCAAATGTCACCTCCTCTCCATGACTGTGATGTGCCACCCCTGGATCTTGTGTCAACTGAGTTCCAGATGTCAGCTAAAGAACTTACCTCTCAAATGGGACCTTTTGGGCGCAGTCAGCTCTATGTCCAATTTCACTTGGAAGTAGCTATGGAGAAGAGACCTTCACCCCTTGCCCCATTCATCTGAGGGGGGAAAGATGAGGTGCTTGTACCCAAGCCCCAACCCTAAGATATTCTTTTGTGTGTTTATATTCTATTATCCCTGTTATATTGTTGCAAAGTTCTGTTGACACTAGTTACCCCACAAGTTGCCCCTAAACTCCCATTAATCTATGTAATTAAATGTGTTGTTAATGTATTTTTGCTATGTAATGGATGTGAAGGATCTTGGTGTCGAATATAATGGTAATGGTAATTTGAAGATGTTCCCTGCTTTGAAAGTAAACCTTGCCCCCTAATAGGCTGAATGTAATCATATGTATCTTGTGGTGGGAGGAGTTTGCTGAAAGGTGGAGCAGAAGCCATAGGAAGCTGGGAGTCAGAGCTAAACTGAAAGGTTGGGAGGAGAGCATGCATCCCAGAGAGTCAGTCAAGCTTGTGAATAAATATTGGTCTTCTGTTTGTTTGTGGGAAGGCTAAAGCATGCTGTGGCTCTCTGTGCCACTGTGGCTTATTAACTTCTTTGCTACTATGATGAAATCAGCTTACTAGTTTTGGGATTTGGTTTTCTGGTGTTTGAATAAATGTTTTGGTTCTGTCCTCTATATAGAGAGACGTTATATTTTTTGATTGAGCACCATGCAGGTATATTTATAGTGATCGTGGGCACTGTGAATATTGTGTTGGAGCTACAATTATTCAGCTTTCTTTGAGATATTTGATATGAAAGGAGGGGGAGGGTTGTGGTTATAACAACATCGAGACTGTTCCATCAGATTAATACTAAAGTCAGAGACTGACTTCTCATAGGTGAAATAGAACAAAACTCCTTCAGTTCTGTTTGATTTAATCTAAAAATCATGAATACATTTTAGAACAGTCAATCACTCAACAGAGTTCCATATTATTCTAGAGGTCCAATAATCAGGTTTATGATCTAACAGGTAAGAAACTTTCCCAATCAGAAAAGAAATAACACAATCTGGAAACTGGGTGAACAGGGTACTCCTATAACCATTGTAAGACTTTTCTTTCAAACTTCTTATCTCCTATGGCCACCTGCAAGACTACAGCTTTTGATGATGCTCTCTGTGAGCAACCCTTGACATTTTTCCTTGAATGGGGGATTAGTGATAAAAAAAAAAAATTAGTCAAAGCAAATCATATTATATCAAAGGGTTGTAGTTCTTTGTCCTTCATTCTTGGAAGAGGACCATGGCATCAGGGAGGTGATGCCATGACATGCAAGTGAATTGGATTTAAGTAAGGGAGAGCATTGCAAAGTCACCAGCCTCATTTTTCCCTCTGGAGTCATCCGGGTCCAGTGGTGAGATATAGATCAGGATGAGTGAAGATCCCAAAGGGTTACAGTGACCTAGTAAGTTATATTACTTTTGGTTTTGAACAAAATATTGTGGGGTTTGATTTTCCTTTTTTGAGTTAACAGTAATATCAGTAAGTTCACAATCAATATTCATTGGTGAAACATTTATCTTTAGTGCTTATTAAAGATATATAAGGTCTTTCTAAAGAGTATTTTCTTTCTTTTCTAGTTTAATATGTTCTGATATAAACATGAATCATTGCTAATTAAGACAATTTCATATTCTGAGATTGGGCACAGATAATGAATTCATGATAATTTACCAAAAAGACTAGCCTAGAAAGCTTAATCTTCCATACATCAACCCCTAAGGCAAAAAGGAAAATCTTTTAAACTTTTTTTTAATCAAAGTTGACCAAAGATATAATTCCCATATATACTAATTGACTTATATATAAAATGATTTCTAGACTCAGGGCTTCACCCCATTCCTTCTGTGCTAAAGTTCTTCACAAGGACGTTACTGATCATAAGATTACATTGAGTCTTAATCCTGGTCAAACTCCAAACCAGGCCTGAATTGATTTAATCTGCTCAGGTAGAGTAAAATCTTTCTGCCTTGATAGCCCAAGACTGGGAGTGGTCTGGTATGGTGGAAGATCTGATAGAACAGGTATTTCTTCTGTCCAAGAGGTAGAATGATGGCATGCTATATTACTGTCTGTTGAAAAGGTGTATATGATTCTGTACCCTCAAATCCCAAATTGAGCCAGTTCTGGACTGGGGGGGCCTAGTTCTGAACTGTATCTCCCATGCAATGCATGTCAAGCCAGCTTGAGAGAAATTAAAATGTGGACATACACACTCTAATTTCATTTGTCCCTTTCTTAGCAAAATTGGAGTTCGACATTAATGGTGCCATAATATATTGAGGTTTAGGGGTTCTCAGACCCCAAAATAGTGACACATGGGTCCTGCCCAAATGAATTTGACTCAAGCCTTTTTTCAGCCAAAGGAAAACAAGGTTTATTAAAGATCCACCATACTGGGTTGACTCTTTAGGAATTTGAACATTTGTAATGCTAATGTAAGTGCGCCAGATTGAATCTGAGCGCTTTTTTGGAGGCCCAAATGCATCTCATATACAGAAAGACTGTGGGAGAGATGTAGGGTTGACCAAATTGTCTGGGGTGATTGGAGGAGGAATCTAGGGAGGATTTTGATGGAAGTGGCCAGTAAGCTGGAGTGACTAGAGGTCAGAAACCAGGAACCAAGAAAATAGGGTTTTAGATAGGATCAAGGGTGGGAAACAGTTGAAGAAGATCTGGAGATAACAGACCATGGAGGACTAGACTAGGTTAAGGGTAAGAGCCAATCAGGTATAGCACTAATGAAAGGCTTATAGCCTCAGTCAAAAGCCAGATCAAATGGAAAGTTTTCAAGGAAGGTTCAAGGGGGTTTCCAAAGCCTGTATCCCATCACTATTACTGGTATGTGAGGTAAGGGACCCCCAAAATCCCCTACCCAAAAATTAAAAGCCAGAAGTGTCTCCAGGTAAAAATAGGAAATTTTTATTCAGTTCTCGTGAGAAAAGGGCATCCCTTCCATCAGTGCAGACCAGTGGAATGAGATGTGTTACAGAAAACAAAGTAAGATTTTATACCCTAACATAGTCAAGCCCCCTCCCACCACTAGACTTTGTTCCCATTGGCTGGGAGGCGGGCTTACAGTCTGGCCATGAAAAAGACAAAGAACAAGGAAACAGGGTATAGCCAGTCCCAGTGTACATATCCTTATTTGGCAAATGCTAATGTGAAGAAGGGGGAAGGGTCCTAAGAGATTCCTAAAGGGCTTAATGCTGATGTTGTGAAGAAGGGTGAAATTGAAACTCAGGCTTGTTCCCACAAGAAACCTTACTAGATTTTAGGATATAGGCTGAGAAGTTTTCACCTCTCCCACCCACTGGGATTTGGACTGGGATTTTTTTTTTGGGGTGGGGAGGGAATCTTTCATTAACAGCCCTGGGACTGGGCACCCACAGGACTTTCTCCTGAAATCCCAATCCTGAAGGGTGTGTGAGCCTTATCCCCCCAAATCCCTTCTCCTTGTGCAGTCTGTTTTTTTCTCCAAGTGTCTGTGGGGGCAAACATCTGAAGACACGAATCCTGTAAAGAAAGGATATCTTCTGTAATTTGGCTATGGATCAGTCAGAGCAAATTGACATGTGATATGGAATTAAAAGATACTCTGAAGTCTAATTACAAGAAAATTAGATTTGTGCCCACTATGTCTTTTCATCCTGTGTCTCTGTGTGTGTTTGTAAAATGTTTCATGTTTGTGCTGAAAGATTTAAAATGTAGTCAGAAAAAAATTTAAGAAATTTCTAAGAGATTAGAGATTCAAACTGGGAACAGAATAAAAGGTTGGCATTTGTCTGAGCAAGGGTGCTTCACCCTTCTGGAGGTACCCATTCCCTAGGAATGTAGAATATTTGGTTAAAATAAAATGAGAACTTTACTGGTTTCACAAGAAGTATTGTTTGTTTAGAGTAAGCACCTTTCTCACACTGATCCAGGCAAAAAGAGATTTAAGGAATTTGAATAAATGTTGACAAGGTGTGGTCAGTTTTCCCCAGGTAGAAACCTCTAGAGCTTAATAATTAATTAAACAACACTGAGAAACATTTTAAGATTTTACAAAATAATCACAAATCACAATAGCCAATATCTTTACCATAGTCAATATTTATGTTGTCTTCCTCTAGATTTATCCTGAAAGACTGGTGGTCATAATTCTTTTTTCAAATCAAGCTACAAAGTTTCATTTTCAATCTTTCTTTTTTTAAATTGAAAATTTATTTTTATTATTAATTAATTTTAAGTTAATAACTAATCTTATTATTTATATATAGACATATAACATTTTATATATGAATCATATAAATAAAAATTAATGAAAATTAATTTTATTAATTATTAAATCAATAAATTTATTTTTAGTTTTCAACATTTATTTCCACAAGATTTTGAGTTCCAAATTTTCTCCCCATCTCTTCCCTACCCCCCAAGATGACATGTACACTGATTGCCCTTTTCCCAAGTCTGCCCTTCCTTCTATCCCTTCCTATCCCCACCCTTGCCCCCTTTCCTCTTACTTTCTTGTAGGGTAAGATGAATTTCTATACCACATTGCCTGTATATCTTATTTCCCGGTTGTATGTCAAAACAATTTTTTAAAACTTTGAGTTCCAAATTCTCTCCCTTCTTCCCTCCTTGCCCACCCCCATTGAGAAGGCAAGCGATTCAATGTAGTTTATACATGTGCAGTTATGCAAAATATTTCCATAGTAGTCATATTGTGAAAGACTGACTATATTTCCCTCCATCCTATACCATTCCCCATTTATTCTATTTTCTCTTTTGACCCTGTCACCTCTGACTTACATTTTACTATCACTCAAAGCTGGGAGGAGCTTTAATCCTGTGGAAACAGAATTTCTTCCCTTGTTTCTTACAAATTCCTCCTGATGTCTTTAATTTTTGAAGTGTTTTTGAAAGTGTTTGCTTCTGACTGTCCCCTCCCCCAACCTGCCCTTGTCTGATGGGAACGTCATCTGATAAAGTTTTCTGGTACTTATTTCAGCCATATTCAGTATAGCATCTCAGCATCTTCTTGTAGAAATCCACCCTCTTATGTCCATTCTCCTACAAAAATGCTTTCCTTACAAAATCAGAATTGGAACCTTGGCCAATTGTCTATTATTCATTCTCCAACAGGAGGATGAGATTCCCCCCAAGGAATCAATAACAGGCTACAATATATACACAAATACATTGAGCAATCAATTTTAACATAGTACCTATTAAGTCATAAAACGTTTCCAACTTCTGGTCATGTTATTCTTCTTTTAAAGCATGTACAAAATAATCGATAAGCCATTCTTCTTTTAACGTTAACTAATTGTAACAAAACTGTGACAAGGGGGTGGCTAGGTGGCACAGTGAGCACCAGACCAGGAGTCAGGAGGACCTGAGTTGAAATCTGACCTCAGGCCCTTAACACACACACACAGACTAGCCGTTGTGACCTTGAGCAGGTCACTTAACCCCAATTGCCCTACTTTCCCCCCTCCAAAAAAAAAAAAAACCCAAACCTGAGACAAGTGTGATATTAACTAAGAAAATAATATTCTCACAAGTCCTTAACCTAATTGTCTCCATACAATTACTAATAGTTAAAGGACCCTAATTTATACAGGAATATATAATAGTAACAGATATTAAGGCTAAATAGTTAGTTGTTCAGGCTAAAATCCTAAGCCTAATAACTCAATCTCATGCTTACATTTCACTATAGTAACCTCAGATATTCCTATACAACCTATTATTTAACAGATTTGATATTGTGCTTACAAAACTTTTGATTATAGAAATTTGCTATTAGGAGTAGGGACATAGGTAAATGTGGGGAGCCAAAGAGGCCTGGTTCAGGACTCAGTTATTAAATCCTAATAGTGGACTTTGAAACAAGAATCTCTTTGAGATGTGACTTTTTGTTAAGTTAGTTCCTGAGTTCTTTGTTATGGGTTACACTTATAAGGATGTTACTTGAGTTCTGAGATCAATAGGCTATACCCCAAGATTTTCTTTATTAAGAGCTAAAATATTTGATTCAGCACTCAGGTATCTTTAGGTGATCAGCTCTAAACATATCTTTTGAGGATTGGAGCTTTGGCTTTGAAGTTTGCTCTCAATTGTATCCGTTTACGACTGTTGCATTAGCAGGTACCTGAGGCCTGGATCAAAGGTCTTACCCTAAGACTTTAGTCTCCTAGATAACAAATCCTTATCAAATTATCTATTCCATGCTTCTTCCAGGATATGACAGGCTAAGATAATGATAAGAATACTTGAGTCTTCTTTTGTCTCATTGCTCTATAAAAACCTTGTCCTAAGAATCAATAAATGGAGTTCATGGTTCTTCCTTGAACTACCCACATGGCCTGGTCATTTCTTATTCAAATCTCTGAATCATGCTAAGTGCTGGACACTGAGCAGCCCACAGCAGGTAAAGCAAGGGAACATTTCCCTAACTTAATTTATTTTTTTTTTTTTAGCTGGAGGGAGGGACAGTTTTATTCTTGGCAATATACAAAGCTTCACACTTATGTACACGGGGAGGACAAAGACACAGGCTATTCTTTAGTCTTTAAATCTGGACTCTTGATGGCAAACTTATCCTGAAGGTTTTTCCATAAGCCTTTATTCAGTTCCTTAAATTCTTCCAAGGTATCTGTAGCTAGTACAACCCTGCATTCTTTCACTGTCAGTCCACTGAAGCCGGAGTCTCTTGGGTGTGGATATTTGTGTTTGTAATAGTTTGAGTGAAGTCGTGCTAAGCTCTCCTACATCTGGTCACAGGTCTCAGGCTCAGCAATCTGGGTGTTCTCTCCCTCCCAAAAGGCCTGCTCCACCCGCTGCCCAAGTCTCAGCCCTGTTTGGTCTCGTCCAAAGGCCATTCCTCATAGAGCTTGAGGAAACTCCAGTAACAGCTGGCCACCATCTTGGGCCCCTGTGCCCCTCCCTAACTTTATTTCAATTCCAGGTAGAAGTTGTGTAGACTGCCAACTGCATTGAGCTGGCTTAAAGTCTGCCAGGTGTAGTAGTGGGAAAATTGAGCGAGGTGAATGCTGCATCAGCATAAGTGGAATAGTCATTCTTCCAACTTTCCCATGAGATCACCCTCTGCAATTCCTACCTGCACCTCACAGGGTTGCTGGCATCATGAATTAGTGGCTCAGACAGCATTTCTTGATATTCATGCTTGGAGTTAGACTCAGAAAAACAGTCAATTAACAATCCCATTAAGTATTGAATAGAAAGCTTCGATAATCAGCTTCAGATATGACTATAATCTCACATTTGTTAATGAACATCCTTAAAGTGAGCCTTAAATAGTTTGCATGCATTTTTACACTTTTTCTAGTTCCTGATTAAATAACAACACAAAATCAAATTTCCCGTTTCTTTTAGGTCTTTGGGTACCACAACTTCACAATAGTAACAAACTTTGAATAAAGTTCAAGAGTTTTTCACAAGTTACATCCCTCTAAGAAAATTGCACTGAAATCCTTTTCCCCAAACTGAAGATGTCTCTGATTTAGTTTCAGTAATTAATTCAGTCAATTGTATTAATACACAATTATTCTTACATCAGTTTGAACTTTAAATGTATCCCAGCCTTACTCTATGGGATATTTCTTTTCCTTTATCTAATTAGTCCCATAACATTCAGAAAGATATTCTATTCCAGGGATTTTATTCTTTCACATGACTATAACTGGCCATTATGCTCACATTTTTCACTGACTACTTCCTTTGATTATAGAAACCCGCCGTAAAAATGAAAAGCAAAGACCTCATTAGACAAAGCACCACAGCCTTCCACATGCAATATCACATCCACCTTATAGCCAGAATTCAGGTATAATCAGGTGACAAACATCCCTTTTCAAAGGAACACAATGGGGAAGCTGAACCAGAGAGATCCTATCCCAGGTTGAGGCCAGGACTGACCTTTTGGCTTTTTCCCTGATGCAAACCTCCACCTGCAGTAGTCACATTTTCTCTGAGTAGCTAATGGCATCTCCTGAAATGGTGGGTTATTGGGCTTAGAACACAATTTGTTATAGTCCCAGAAGTTTTTGCATCAGATGGCAAGTTTCATTAATCAAAACTTTGCCAGGACTTACATCTTAAATTCTAAATTTGGCCTAAAATACAATTACTAGAAATCATTTCCAAATTCTCAGCTAACCAAGTTTCTTGTTTAGGAATCCATTTACAAAAGCTGATACATTTGATTTGATACACTTGACTTTGATTTTGTTGGATACACTTTACATAGAGACTACAACTTTAAAAAATCAAATTGACCCAAGTCTGAGGTGTGCTTCTAATCTCCTTCAGTTTAGGTTATGCTTCCAAGCTTTCCAGGCCCAGGTGCCCAGAGTGGGGCCTCTGGGGCCTTTGCTGTAGCTGTTGTGCCTGGCCCCTCCTTCCCTTATCTTGAACCTTAAAAATCTGTTGTCTCCCTTTTCTTATGTCTCCTCTGCTGTCATTCATCTTTAACCCCATAAGGCCTCCATATAAGCATAATTCATAGTAGGTTTGAATATAAACTTCAGAATCAAGTTAGTACAGTATATGAGATAGTTTACCCCATTCTGTCTCTCCCCGTCTCCTCTCATTATATTCCCCTCTCACTTCTTAATTTCACCTTTTAAGTATCATCCCTTCCTATTCAATTGGTCCTGTGCCCTCTGTCTATGTATACCTGTACAGATATATACACACTCATATATGTATTCATATGCCCATATACTGTCCTATATAGACATATATGTGTATGTATACACACACACACACATATATATATATGTATATATACATATTTCTATTCCCTTCAATGATTCTCATACTGAGAAAAGTTTCATAAGTTACATTTATCATTTTTCCATGTATGAATGTACATAGTTCAACTTTGATAACTTCCTTATGATTTCTTTTCCCTGTTTACCTTCTCATGATTCTCTTGCTTCTTGTATCTGAATGTCAAATTTTCTATTCAACTCTGCTTTTTCAGCAAGAATGCTTGAAAGTCCTCTGTTCTACTGAATGACCATATTTCCCCCTGAAACATGATACTCAGTTTTGCTGGGTAGATGATTCTTGGTTTTAATCCCAGCTCCTTTGACTTCCAGAATATCATATTCCAAGACCTTCGATCCCTCAGTGCAGAAGCTGCCAGATCCTGGGTTATCCTGATTGGGTTTCCACAATATTCAAATTGTTTCTTCTTGGCTGCTTGTAATACTTTCTCCTTGATCTGGGAGCTCCAGAACCTGGCTATAATATTCCTAGGAGTTTTATTTTTGGAATCTTTTTCAGGAGGTGATCAGTGGATTCTTTCAACCTCTATTTTGCCCTCTGGTTTAAAACATCAGGGCAATTTTCCTTGAGAATTTCTTGAAGGATGATTTCTAAGTTTTTTTTTTTTTATTATGGCTTTTAGGTAGTCCAATAACTTTTAAATTATCTCTCCTGGATCTATTTTCCAGGTCACTGATTTTTCCAATGAGACATTTTACATTGTCTTCTAATTTTTCTTTTTTTGGATATGTTTTCTCACAAAGTCATTATCTTCCATTTGCTCCAATATAATTCTGAAGGAATGATTCTCTTCAGTTAGCTTTTGAGATTCTTTTTCCATGTGAAAAATTTGAATCTTTAAGGCATTCTTCTCCTCGTTGGCTTTCTGAGTCTCTTTTGCCATTTGAGTTAGTCTATTTTTAAGGTGTTATTTCTTCATTCAGGCTGTAGACTCTATTTCATGACTTTTTTGCATTATTCTCATTTCTCTTCCCAGTTCAATTATCTGCTCTATTTCTTTTTCTTGTTTTGTTTTGTTTCCTTTTTCTCATTGTTCATTCTAACCGATACAATCTTTCTTTATAATCTGACCAATGTCTAATGTATCTGCAGATCCTATACCTGAATATATGCCACCATGGGGTGTGGGGGGGGAGGGTGTAATGCCAAGCAAAGGCAACTTCCCAAGGTTCAAAATACCAGCATAGGTGCTCTCCATTTTATTCAGTGACAAATTAAGAACAGAGAAAATCAAAATATAGTATCATTCAAAATACAGCATTCACCAAGTATAATTCAATAATCTCCAAGTACTACTCCACCCCTGGACATTATAATTCATTTAGTCAATCCCAAAGATCATCTTCTAAGTACTACTCCACCCCTAGGCTGTACATTCATTTAGTAAACCACAAAGCCCCTCTTCTCAAATAGAGATTAGTTTCCGATCATAAGTAAAGTACATTCATTTGTTCAACCACAGAGCACAAAAAAGTCAAAAGTTCCCCACCCTTGTATCACAATTGAATCTACCCCAGAGTTACAACAACTTTTAGCACAGCATTTAATACCCAAAGACAGGTCTTTTCTTCATCTTGACCTGAGGCAAATTCTCAGCAATCTTTGTTCCTGGGGAGACAAAGCTTAGCAAGGCCACAAGATACATTGCCAGTGTCTTCATTAATTCATTCTCTGTCTGCAGAACAGTCTTAGGACCCCTGAACCAACAGCAAAGTTCCAGGACCTGTGCAACAACAGCACTGTCCTTCACCAGTGGACAGAATTCACTCTCTGTCTGCAGAACAGTCTCAGGAGCTCTGAACCAACAGCAAGGTTCCAGAACCTCTGCAACTACAGGACAGTCTTTCACCAGTGGATAAATCTGGCAAAACAACATCAAAACAGACAAAGTACCAGCATAACAGCCATGTCTCCTCAGTCCTTGGCAGCTCTCAAAAGTCCTGGGCAATTCAAACTGGCCCTCAGCAATCCTCTCAGTCTCTCTCTGCCTCCAAGATGCTGCTTCCAAAAAGTTATTCTGTTTCTCTCTTTTCTTGTGTCTCTCTAAATTTATGTCACCAGCTCCTCCCATTTCAGCCCTCTCTTTTCACATCAACAAGTCCATCCCACAAGTGGGATTTATAAGCTCTGGGTTTTTAACACAATCAATCCAAAAACCAAGCCAATACAGAGTGATCTTTAAATTCCATTACTATTACAGGTGGGGGGAGAGGGGAGGAAGGGGAAGAAAATTTGAAACTCAGAGAAATGGGAAACTGAATCTTGTAAACTAAAAGTAAATGAAAATTTAATAAAGACAAAAAAAATCCTTCTTAAGCTCCTCTGTGGCCTTTAAGAAGTCCATATTTTTCTTGAAAGCTTTTGGTGCAGGAGTTCTGACTTCATTGTTTTCCTCATGCTCCATGCCTTGATCCTTTTTGTCCCTAAAAAAAGAATCCAAATTTATACCATTGTGCTTGCCTGCTTGCTCATGTTGTCACTCAACCACTTGACTCTTGAGCTTTTTGCCACAATAGAACTCTGCTTTCAGAGAGGAGAGCTTTGTCCCAAATTGCTGGGGTTTTCTCAGCTGCTGGAGCTATTAGTTGGGTGCCCTCTCAGAAGCCTCCACTGGCTCTGGCCCACTGGTCATGCACCCCATGACCTCCACCTGGGACAGTGATCCAGATCCAAGCAGGTTAAAGCAGGAGTGATTACCCCTCATATTGGTCTCTTGGTCTCCCTACAACCTGCAAGGCAGGAGCTCAGAAGCAGCCACACACCTGCTGCCCTGGGGGCAGAGGCCAGACCATACTCTTGGACTTCCTGTTCTAAAAGTCCACTGACCTCTCACTTTTTCTTTGGCCTTTATGGGTTGATAATTCTGGAAGCCACCACAGCTGCTGGTGTCCACTCTCTTGATGTTCTTCTAGCCATGGCTGGTTGGGCCTCCCTGAGGCTAAAACTTCTAACTCATGGAGGGCTGGGCTTGGCTCCCAGTGTGCTGCACTGGACCCTTCCTGTTGGTCTTCTGGGCTATATTCAGTGGGAGGTTAGTTTCTCTCAGTCACTTTGTGGGTTTTTTAGCTCTAAAGTTTGTTTAGAGTCATTTTTTGCATGTATTGGAGGAGGTGGAAGTGGGAACCCCAAGGAAGTCCTGTTTCTATTCCGCCTTCTTGGCTCTGCCCCACAAATGAATTTTTTACAACATCTTTTGCATGATTTTTAGAAGACCTAAACTAAACTTCCATTTGTAAGCTCATTTGTTGCAGTAATAATTGATATTGATGACAATCATTTCCAAACCTACTATGGATTTCTAGTTTTGTTCCTAGATTGTTGTGTCCTTGGACCTCTGGTGCTTTCAGAGAAACAAGAGTCAGAGTCAGCAGCTCAATGGGGGTTGATTAAATGTTAGTGGGAATAATCTTGCTGTTTCAATCTGAATTCATTCCATGGCCTAAACAAGAGTTAAAATTCGTGTTTGAACTTATATATATTAGACTTAATTTCTGAAGTGTCTTGTTCTTTTATATTGAGTATGGTTAGAGAAGGATAAATAAGTTTGAGAATCAGAGATGCAAATGTATTAGAGTGGTGTAGGGTCAACACTGAGTGGTTTCTTGTGCCAGCTCTAAATTGATGCTCACAACTGTGAATGTGTGAGTTGTAATCGTGTTCCAGGTGAGATCATTAATGGAATCCATTTATTGATACCATGAGTAAGGTTTTTATAGAGTAATGAAACAAAGAAGGTAATTATAGGTCACTAAGTTTTCTAATACTGCTTTGTTCAGTTTCAAGATGCCAGACTGTGATGTCAAGTAGGACTTGATGGTTATCAATGTCCTTGCTGTTTCCATACCCAAAGAATAGTATCTAAAAATGTAAATAATCACGAAAGGCAGCTAACATCTTCTGCCTGGAATCCTAGAATAGGGCAGAGTCCTGAATCTTGGATAGCAGGCAGGCTCTGGTTTACAGCCCCTTCTCATGAGAAAACCAGTTCTAGACAGTTTGGACTGAGATAAAACCAGGACTAGATAGTTTGGACTGGTCGAATCACTGGAAAACCCGGAGCTAACTTATCTAGGACCATCCTGATTCCTGGATCAGATGTTTTAGCTCCCTTCAGAGTAGTAACTTACGATCTTAATGGGAAATTTGATTTTATTCATGTTTGTTATTTAATCAGGAACTAGTACATGTGTAAGAATGTATACAAACTACTTAAGACTTACCTTAATGATGTTCCAAAATGATTGGAGATTATAGTCGCATATCTGAAACTCTGATTGTTGGAACTTATTATTTAAGACCTTATGGGACTGTTAATTGACTTATTCTGAGTCTGACTCCAGGTATGGTTATCTATTGAGATACTGATCCATGATGCCAGCAACTCTGTGGGGGTCCAAGAACTGCATCTATGAACTTCAGAGGGTGTTCTCATGGGAGAGTTTGGGAGACTGACTATTCTACATGAGCTGAGGTAGGATTCTCCTGACTCAATTTACCCAATATGAATACTCCACCTGGCAAACTTTAAACCTGGCTCAATGCAGTTGTGCATATGCATCACTTTTGCCTGGAATTAATAAAGATATGGAAACATTGTTCCCTTAGTATAGTTATGTACCTATTCTTTTATGGCAATTTTTTATAATCAAAAAGTTTTGTAAGACAATATTAAATCTATTAAATAATAGATTGATATGGAACATCTGAGTTATTATAGTAAGATACAAGAATTAGACCGAGCTATTTGGCCTAAAATTTTAGCCCACAAAACTAATTATTTAGTCTTGACATCTGTTACTAGTATACATTCCTACATAAGTTAGGATCCTTTAATTCCTTGTAATGGTATGGGGATAATTAGGTCAAAGATTTGTGAAACCAGGATATTATTCTGTTAATTAGTTAATATCATACCTGTCTCAGTTTTGTTACTATTAGTTAATATTAAAAAAAGAATGACTTGTGGTCACTGCCTTAAAAGAAGCATCCACTTTAATTAATGTTTATTTACTTGAACACGACCAGAAGTTGGAATTGTTTTTATTACTTGATATGTACTGTTTTGAAATTAATCACTTGATGTATTTATGTATGTATTGGAGTCTGTTATTAACTCCTTAGTGGGATTTCATCCTCCTAATGGGGAATGAATAATGTGAAGTATAAAAAATGTGTATAAAGAAAACTGGATTCCAATTTTCCTGTTTCTTTTTTCCTAATTTGAATTTTTTAAACATGACAATTGGTGAAAGTTCCAATTTCAGTTTTATAATAACAGACATAAGGGTTGAGTTAACTTTCATTATTTGACCTGGTTATTGGCAAGGTAATTTAAAATTGTATTAAGATCAATTTTGTAGGAGAGTGGACACAAGAAAGAAGATCTTTATAAGGAGTCTTACAGTCTGTTGGAGTCTACTTTAACTGCGCTCCAATGTGAGGACTTCATTGGTTAATGTCTTAAGCACTGGACATCTGTGTGGGATAGGACTACTGAGTCTTAAATGGACAATTTATTTATTGTTTTCTTAGGAGATTGCCCCCCTTTCCATTTGTCAATGTGTTGATCAATTTTTCCCTCCTCTTTCCCATATATATGTCCCCAAAACTCCTCAATGAAGTGTTGATCATATCAGTTAGTGATTCATTAAAAAGGCTATGTTTCTCATTAGAATCAGATGTGGGAATGTGAAAAATGATTTCTAGACTCAGAGCTCCACCCCACCCCAGTCGCCTTCTGCTCTAAAGTCCTTCACGAGGACATTACTGATAATAAGATTGCATTGAGTCTTAATCCTGTTCAAACTCCAGACTGTCCTGAATTGATTTAATCTGCTCAGGGTGGGATTAGATTGTTCTGCCTAGGATAGCCTAAGACTAGGAGTGGTCTGGTATGGTGGAAGGTCTGATAGAACAGGTATTTCTTCTGCCCAGGAGGTAGAATGATGGCAGGCTATATCAGCCCCTGTATCCCCAAATCCCAAACTGAGCCAGTTTTGAACTGTAACTCCCATGCAATTCATGTCAAGTCAGTTTGAGAGAAATTAACATGCGCGCACACACACACGGACCCTAATTTCATTTGTCTCTTAGCAAAATTGGGATTTAACAGTTCCAATTAAGCAAATTTCCATGGATTTCATAATAATCAGATAATTTACTAAATAAATGATAAAATTATTTCCAATATTACTTCCAAATATTAATTCCTTGTTTAACTTTCCTGTTTTCCATTTCCAAAGTCTACTGTAATGTTATCAAATTCAAATTAGCTTTTTGACAAACCAGAGTATATATGTCTGTATCTGTATCTTTCTCTATTTACATATACATATATATGTGTGTGTGTGTGTGTGTGTGTATGTTATAAACATGCTCAGTCTAGGAATAAATACTAGTAGGAAAGCCAGGAAGGTATTCATTACATTTATTTTACATTCATTCTTTCTGAATAAATGGGTAGCTCCCTTAATGTAGTAAGTCGAGTCAGACAAATGTTGAGCACAACTCCACCTTTCCCTCCCCCAATTGATCTGTGAGCAGGAATTTCAGCCTAGGGTAAAATGCCTGCTCCATTCTTCCCATCCCCTGCCCACCCCACCCACCTGCCAGATATTCCCCATCTCCGCCCATTCTAGGTTTCCTGTCCCTCAGCCTAGGGATAAACTTCGGGGGTGCAGGAAATTCAAACATACACTGACCAATCACTGATTGTAGTTTCAGCTTATTAACCTGACTATTGTAATCTCTTTAAAAACTGGCACATTGTCCATGCCAACTCACTGTCTGATCTGGGTATGTGACCCCAGCAGTCCCACGGTAATAAAATCTACTTCCAAATTTACTCTCGGGGATCTTCTGTGTCACTCCTTTCATGTTCTACAATGTGAGCCCTTTTATACTGCTTCCATTAGAATTTCCCACCTTGTTTTCCATTGGCTACGTGCAACCTCCTGAACTGCCCATGTCATGTTCCCCTCACATAGCTTGGGAAGCATGAGTACAAACCCCTAACCTCCTACCTGATCAGAAGCCTGGCCCTGCTAGATCACAGCTCTGATTAGAACCAGTTGCCTCTGACCCACATTCTGCTATCAAAGATAGAACACTTTTAATTATGTGGGAACAAAATTCCTTCCATTATTTCCCACATATGCATTTGAATACCTAAGAGCATTTAAATTAGAAGAGTACTGTCTTTTTTGCAAAAGTCTCCAATAAATAATAACTCAAATTTATTAAATCAGCATTCAGATGAAAAGAAGAATTAATCTTTTAATGATAAAAATGCATTACTGTAAGTATCATTCCCCCAGTTCAGCAGCATTTCTCTACAATGAATTGTAAAATCTCAGTGTTAGAAACTACAAATATAACACTAACATAAAATAGTATTATAGACATAAAACATAAAACATGAAATGCAAAACAAAAGAAAAAAACATTTTTTAATGTCATTTTCTAGTCAAATGACATTAATCCAGTTGAATACATCTCCAAATCTCTTCACATGGGAAAAAACAAAACAAAACAAAATATTCAGTTCATCTATCAATTTGACATTCTATACTATTTGCATTGAGAAATCTGTAGAGAACTTTCATTTTTGCTCTTTTCGATTCAAAGGTGTGGCTTCACTAATTAACATTCAGAACACAGTTCAACTCTGCAGTGAATTTTCCCTAATTACTTCATCAAATTCAAGATAAATTCAAATTTTAAATCGATCAACTTCAAAGCTTGCTACAAGATTCCAGCTACTTTTCCAAATCACAGTAACACCAAAATCTGTGAGACCAAACTTGATAGTCATCAAGAATTTAAAAACTAACATTCTTCCTGAAGAAGAAAAAAGTAATTTTCCAAGTGAAATTGATACTTTGTAGTCAAGGCAATTGTTCTTCTTCTCTGATCTCATTGAAGTCTAAAACTTACTAAAACTTTCTGCAATACCTTTTGAAATCCTGGGTAAAAAGATGAGGACATTGTCTTGTGCCTGTTGAACTAAAAAATCACAAATTCCCTTTTCCTGCTGTTGGTAAATTAAAATTGAGTTGTATTTTAAAAAAAATTTTACTTTTAAGAGCAGCTTCATATATTTCAAATTGTCTTTTAATTGAGTTTTAAGTTCTTATTTAATTTATTTTATTTAGTTTTTGACTCCCAGACCGAGGCTTGCAAATCACAAAATTGCATTTCTTTTTACATATTAGTTCAATATTTCACTTTCTTTCTAATACCATTGTGTGAGATTAAAAAATCCCCATTCAAAATGTAATAAAAAACTCAGAGGTTTCTCAGGATAAAAATAGGAAATTTTTCTTCTCTTCCCCCACCAGGAAGAGAATGGTTCTCTCCTTGAGGGATCAGTGAGAGGAGGTGTGTTACAGAAGACAGAACAGGAATTTATACCCTATTGCAGTCAACACCCCATGCTTATATCTCCATGCAAAATCTTCCTCAATGGCAAATAACAAAGAAGCCCACCACTATCCCCTATTGGCTGGGAGGTGGGCAGGGAAATAGGGTATTGTTCATGTCCATTGGCAAGGGAGGGGAAAAGATGGAAAGTAAGGGTGGAGGTTTGATAACCCCTAAACTGCCTAATGCTGATAAGGGTGTGGCTAACAAGGGTGGAGGTCAAAAGACTCCTGATAGAGGGCTTAATGCTGATGTGGCAGTAGCAAAGAAGGGGGATGGGTGAAACTGAAACTCAAGCCTGCCACTAGATTCTAGGACATAGTCTGAGAAGTTTTTCACATCCCCCACTCACCTTTGCACCTCTCTCTTTCCAAATTTATGGGGTTTAGGCTTTGTGAACCCCCTTGAACTCCTTGAATCTTCCCACTAGATCTAGCATCTGCCTGAGGCCAAAAACCTTCCATTATCACCAGGACTGAATCTCTGTAACCCTTTACCTAGCCTAGCCTTCCATTGTCCATATCTCCAGGTAGCCTTCAGGTACCTCCCACCCTTGATCCTATCAAAATATATATATATGATCAAATCTGTTACCCTTAAACTAGCCTAGCCCTCCATTATCTGTTGTCTCCAGGTAACCTTTAGGTACTTCCCACCCTTAATCCCATTCTCTTGGTTCCTGGAGTTTGACTTCAGTCCCATCAAGATCCTCCTTAGACTCTTCTTCAAGACCCTCCCCAAGACCTTCCTCTAGACCACCCCTAGATCCCTCCCACAAGCTTTCTGTATATGAGATCCATCTTGCCTCCTTGAAATGACTCAGATGCTATCTAGCTGAGCTTCAATCTGGCCTGCTTGTTAATACAAACATCACAAATACTCAGGTTCCTTATGAGTCTACCCAATACTCCGAATCTTTAATAAAATTTGTTTGACTTTGGCTGACAGAAAACTTGGGTTGAATTTATTTGGCAGTACCTGGCGTGTCCGTATTTTGGGGTCCCAAGCACCCCTAAACCCTAAACCTCAACACAAATCATGTTTCAAATTATTTTCAGAACCAGTTTCCTTATCTTTTTTTTTTTTTTACTGAATCTGTCTTTTTGCAAATGAACATCCTTTTCTCAAGGGTGTCAAATTCATTGGAAAATTTTGCTTTTGATCAGAGTTGAAACTTCAGTGTTTACAGAATGTGCCTCATTTTGCCAAATGCAACATTAAAACATTGTTTTTGTACCTAAGAATTTGTGAATCTATGGTATATTAGAATTCTTTTTTAGGTGACTCGGTAAGGCTTTGAAACTTAAAGGTGACAAACCACTCCCCCTGCTGCCCCCTGCTTTTAGAGTCACTAGATGTTGGGGGGGGGGGAAGAGAAACCTGCTGCCTCAAAAGGCCACGTGTGGCCCTCTGGGTTCTCAAATGCAGCCCTTTGACTGAATCCAAACTTCACAAAACAAATCCCCTTAATAAAGGGATTTGTTGTGTAAAATTCGGACTTAGTCAAAAGGCTGCATCCAAGGACCTAGAAAGCCACATGCAGCCTCAAGTTCTCCACCCCTACAGCTAGAGACAAAACTTTAAAAAGATTCCTGTATGTTCTGTATAAGGAGTGAGTGGTCTAGTGGGTGAAATCACAATCTTCAGGCATGGAAGAGTGAGTGAGGAGTCTGGATGCATTTGTATGCAAATTCCACGGCCCCAACATTTACTTGCCTTAAGGAGCTGTTGCTCTGCCTACTCCAAATCCAAGAGGAAATTGATTGATACTATTATAATTTGGAAAAACATATTTTAGTCTCTTTTTAGTTTCCAATGCCACACATTTCTGCCAATGAGGAAGGGATGTCCTTCCTTCTTCTCAAATACAATAATAATAATAAACAACCCTATTTAATTTGCTATTATTTTAATAGCTGAGTTACGAAGCCTTGACATCTGTTACTAGTATATATTCCTTCATAAGTCTAGTTCACTTCTTCCTGTACCACTCCTCTCAGAGATTCAATGGGATTCCTTTTGGAGAGCCTTGTTGAAATAGTAGATAGTGACGGGGCCTCCCATTGAAAGGAGGAAAGGGTACTTTCCTTGGCTGAATCTCCAGGTTAATATTTTTCGGAGATAAAGAAGAGAAAACTACTCTTAGATGGATGAATGGCCAAATCTGTACTGTCCCTCCTATACTGCTGGAATTAAATTATCTTATCTAGACCTAATTAATTTTCTTTAAGAAAGACTTTTGTTTTACCACTTTTCCTAAAGGAAAAAGTCTAGGAAAGGTTTTAGACTAGAAAAAATTTTTAGTTTTTATTAAAGAAGAGTTTTAAAACATGTTTGGGCAATCTTATCTATCTCTCTGCATTCCCAATTTAGCTAGAATTAGGAACATAGAGATAATAACACTACATCCTTTGAAAGCTGTGGTACTTTTAGCTGAAAAGTTAACACTCCTTTGGCTAGTCAGACCAGTAGAAAAAGGACAGCTGGATTTACCAAGATACAGAATAAAAATTGCTGATAACTCACTCTGTACTTCATAAAAACAAATGAAACACAATATTGTTCACTCTGTAGTCTCAGGGAAGAAAATCTTTTTCTATGGTTCTAACTTCCCATTTTAGAAGTGGGGGAATGACTGCCATTTAAACCACAGAGAACAAAGAAGTAAAAGTAAACAAAGTGACAGTTTCTTCCACTCAGAACAAAGAATAATCAAATGCTCTGAAGGAAAACCCTGTAGGAGGTTTTTCTGGTTAGGTTAAACTTTTTAAAAATTGTTTTTTTCCAATGGAGTTTCAGGAATTTTTGCTTACTTTGTTTATTTCCCTCTCTGAAGTCTTTAAGAGCAGATCTTTTTTTTTTTTCCCCTTAGATTAGGTTGGGAACTGTTAACTGCTTTAAAATAGGTTTAGGAGATAATTTGAACCAGTTTACCTGGTTTTCTATGATTGAAGTTAACTTTTTGGCTGAATCAGAAAGCTGTCATCTACAGGGACTGTATTATAATGATCATTTAAGAAATTGCCAGGCTGCAAGGAAAGCTATCCATAGGTTTCCTCTCATGCTTGGAAATAAACTCAGGTCTGCTATAACATTTGTTTTTGAAAATGCAAGTTTGTTTCAATAAGTTTAATATATCAGGGATCAATTTGAACATCATATGAATTTTACATTTGCTTATGGATGATTTTGTTCTCTAGAGACAAGAGGGCAATGAGCCACACCCATTCATATCTGATTTGATAAAACTTTCCTTCTACCACTTCACAATAACTTGCAACCTATATCTCTTTCAAAGATGATTCCCTCCACAAATAAAGCTCAGATTTTTGTCAAGGTAAAGTATCATATTTATTATAAATCATCTGGTCTAATAGGAGTTATGGACAGAGGAGGGTTGGTCCATAGTCCCTCAATTTCCGCATACCAATAGTCACTAGTCCATCCCCTGGACTTTGTGAGATTATGGCCCATGGGAATCAGGGTCCAAGATGAGATGCAGCCTGAGCAGGATATTCATTGTATCACTGCGGTTTTTTTTAAATTTCTAACCTTTTAACATGTATAATACAGTGTCCCTGTTTTTATTAGCTTCCTGTCTATACTTATGTCACTGACAAAGTTTCTGAGTGTTATGTTATAACCTCATTTCCCCCATAAATCCTGTGTTTTTTGTTGCATAATTTTGCATTGCATGGTAATGTCTATGTCACCTTATAGCAGAATTGACTATATATGAACAGGTGAAGGAGAGGTTATCCTTGGGTTCCTCTCTTTAGTTCTAGATTTATTTTTTTCCTTAAGTATGACTCTGGTCAAACACATGCACAATCTATTCATCCCAGGCCCACAACCTAATTAAAGGAAGAGAATCTCTGCTTATATTGTCAGGTGAAAAGAAACCAGGAGACATGAAGTTCAGAGAAAGTCCTGAGTCCCAGGCTAAGTATTGGTTAAAGAGTGAGGAGGCCCTCCTATAAAGACAGGATGGTCATTCACCAAACTCTTGCTTTCTACTATTCCTAATTAAGTCTTGGGAAATAAACATGACTTCTGTGAGACTCAGTCTTTTGACAATGGTTTCTTGATCTAAGAGGTATCTTGATGCAGAAAAAGTTGCATAACCACAGAGAAACATTACTTCTTTTCAAATGTTCAAGGGTCTATGTTAGTTTTAGTTTGACTTCTCAAGGACAAATTTAAAGGGAAAATGACTCAGACTACCCTTTGGGGTGGGAGAGAAAACCAATTATCACAGGAGGCTAGCTGGATAGAATCTTACCTTATTCATATTCTAGCTGTTCTAAATTTGGTGAGAAATTCAGCAACTTTTTGAAGGCTTTCCAATCATCCCACCTTTTGTGATTAAATTGTTGGGGAACTCAGTCTGAATTCCTAAATCTCAATTCTTACTATAGCATCCCCTACCCCCTTTAATAAAATCCAGTGGCTTTCTATTGCCTCAAGCATCAAATAGGAAATTTTCTTTTTGGCTTTTAAATCCTTTCATATTCTGACCCCTTCCTACCTTTCCAGTTTTCTTACTTTTTATATTTCCTCTCGTACTCTGTAATCCACTGACAACTATCTACCTTGTTGTTCCTTGCATTCCATCTGAACATCCCTCGAAAATTTTCTGTTATTAGTAGGAACTTGAGGTTTTGAAATGCAGGTAAGTGATAATGCTTCAAACTCATTACCAAAAACCTGATTATAAAGAACTTGTTCCATCTGACTGGCCTGGTAGCTTCAGTGCTATCCATGTGTTGGCCTAGGGACACTCTAAATTACTAGAAGTAATCTACTTCTAGAAAATGATGTGAAGCTCCAACTTTTTATTACTTTATGCACAAAAGATTTGAATTAGCTGTATCAATTTTCTTAAGTCATTCCTCATATGTAAAGACTTTCCAGGTAATGATAAAATTAGTAAAGTAAACTGAGATAAGTGATTTTAATCAAAGCTGTTGTTGATTCTGACCTAAATTCTACTATGATGATCAATCAACAGAAAATGATAGGGCAATAGGGAGTTTTTTAAAGTGAGAATTGCTGTATGTTTATTTCATGAAACTTATTTGAATTCCTTATGTGCTTTTAAAAAATATCTGTAAATTGTTAGACCTCTGGACCCCTGTCTTTAGTCTCAGGAATCTGCCTTCCTATTTGGCTTCAATTTTTTTCATTATTTTTAGACTAGAAGCTTTCCTGACAGTTCTTTTCTTAGTGATGAGCAGAGTTTGGACCTTATAACTATATGACTTTACTAGGTGTGATATAATGCTAGCATGTACAGAGAGGTCTAGGGCTCTAAAAGAGATGTGGCTGTTAGGTTTACTCAATTCTTCTTTAGTTGAGACTTCTAAAATTGTGATGTTTTATCTCTTGGTTTCATAGAAATAACACTTTCTATTTATTTATGGTAGTTAAGGAGAATTTGAATCATTACAATTTATATATAATCCAAACATTTATTTATTTTTTTTGCCAATAATTACAACCCCCAGAAATGTTTACAAGGAATAAAGGCTCATGTATAAATCTACAGAGGTTAGAAGTTGGTTTGGTTTTGCTCAACCTTCAACCCATCAAATAACCCTTTGGGTTGTGTGCCATGTAAAATACATTCCCCTAAAATATTCCCAATATAGACCATCAGATAAATAATTCCTATGAAATCTAAACTCTTGAGCAAATGTTTTGTTGTTCTTTATATTTCCAGTGCCTAATATATGGTATAATCTTAGCAAATATTTCTTGAGTTCAATTAGACTGAATATATTGACAATGACGCAAGGAAATACACCAAACACAATAATAACTAAATATCTAGAGCACTTTGAGGTTCATAAAGTACTTTTTCAAAACAAATATGTGAGGTATCTAGAACAAACAGCCCCATTTTAAAAATATGGAAATGGAAATCGAGAGAAACTATGTGACTTTTTTTTTTTTTAAGCAATTGGGGTTAAGTAACTTGCCCAAGGTTACACAGCCATTTTTTTTGTGTGTGGGTGTTAAGTGTCTGAGGCCAGAACTGGAACTGATCCCGGGCCGGTGCTCTACTCACTACGCCACCTAGCCACCCCAAAACTATGTGACTCTTAAGAAACACTAAAATCATTTTAGCCTGCCACTCTTTATTAGACTACTCTGCTTTTCTATACCATGATTTGATCTGGTTCTTGAAAGATATTCTTCTCAAAGCAACAGAATTGGGCAAGTGTAAAGTGTTTTCTATGGATAGTGAAATGACCAAGTTTTCTGGAATAGATTGTAAACCCCTCAGGACAGAGATTTTAATTGTTATCTTTGTATCCTCAGTGCTAAGCATAATGTCTTGTATATTTTTTTTTGGCACTTTACACACAGTAAGTATTTAATAAATATTTGTTCAATTGAACCATATAGTAATCTATAAGAATGATAATGCTGGGTATAGAGAATGGGTCACCTTGAATCCAGAAAAAGGAACATGACTCCTGCAGACCAATATTCATCAAATGAGTGTGTGTGCATCTGAAGGAATACACAATACCATCCATTGGTAAGAAGGAAGAAAATATTAAAATTTCTATTTCTTATTTTTTAACAAGAAAATAAGAAAGAAATTAGACTTTATTAGCATTCATATGGTTTGCCATTGTAACCTTTACTTGTGATTATCTTCAAAATATTATAGTTGTTCATAAGTTCCTGACTTTTCTTTAATTAAAAATTTTTTTCTTCTTTTTTTTGTTATTAATTTTGAACTCAAATATGTAAAGCCAAAAACAAACAATTCCATGTATGCAGCAAAATATACAAAAAGAATGCACTACAAAGCCATGAATTTACATTTCATACTGTTAACATTTTTTTTGAGAAACGATACTAGTACTACATGTCATTTTAAAAGTTACTCTGCTTTCTATGCTTCCTTCTAAATTTTCTTTTATTATCTTCTGTGTAGTTTTTATATTTTCCCCTCCCCCCTCACCATACAGATGGCTACCATTAGACACGAGTATGTATATATGTATAAGTAAAGCCATACTATACATTCTTCTATTTATTCATGGTATCAAAGGGAATTTGAAAACTCTGGGCATAATTCTAGATTGCTCTCCAAAAGGATTGGATTAGTTCACAGTTCCACCAACAATGAATTAGTGTCTCAATTTTTCCACATCCCCTTCAACATTTGTCATTTCCCCCTTCTATCATTTTAGCCAACCAAATAGATGTAAAATTATATCTCACAATCTTTTTTTATTTTGAATTTAAGAAATAAAATTAGCATTTCTATAATAAGTTAGAATAGAAAAAAGATTGCACATGTATTATGTACAACTTCCTTTTCCTTTTAAATATAATTTAATTTCTCTGCTTTTAACTATAAAATTTTTTGTATCTTAATAATATGTGATCTTTCTTTGTAAAGGTACCATCTACCAGTGAGAAAAAGGTGTATTCCTTTCTATTCCCATTCAATTCTCTCCAGATATCTATCATGCCTAGCTTATCTAAAATTCTATCCACCTCCTTGAATTCCTTGTTATTTAGTTTTTGGTTGGATTTATCTAACTCTGAGAGAGGAAGATTAAAGTCCCCTGCTGTTTCCATGTTTCTATCTATTTCTACCTGTAATTCATGTAACTTTTCCTTAAAAAATTTAGATGCTATTGTATTTGGTGCATAGAGTTTAGTATTGATGTTGCTTCATTGTCTATGGCATTTTTTGTCATAATGTAGTTTCCCTGTTTATCTCTCTCTCTCTCTCTCTCTCTCTCTCTCTCTCTCTCTCTCTCTCTTTCTCTCTCTCTTTGTTTTTTGGAGGGGGGAAGGCAGGGAAATTGGGGTTAAGTGTCCAAGGTTACAGGCTAGTAAGTGTTAAGTGTCTGAGCCCAGATTTGAACAAGTTCTTCTTGACTTCAGGGCCAGTGCTCTATTCACTGCACTACCTAGCCACCCCCCTGTTTATCTCTTTTAATTACATTTATTTTAGTTTTAACTTTGTCTAAGATCATGATTGCTTACCCCTGGGTTTTCTTTCTTTTTTTTTTTTTTGCATCAAATGAAGCATTCAGCCCTTTATTTGAATTCTTTGTGTATTTCTCATTTTTTGTTGTAAACAATGGTAGCAGCAAACACCCTAGCATACTCAGGATGGCTACTAGCACAGGTTCTTTGATTTGTTTTTCTAAAGGGAAAACAACTCAAAAAGGGTTTAACAATCTTACTTTAATCAAGCATATATCATTTACCTTATTCAGGGGAAAAAGTTAGCACCCTGAACTTCAGAGAAAATACAAATGGAAGTTACAAGCAGACAAAAAATACAGACAGAGAAACAGATCAGTAGACAGGGCTTCCAGTTGTCTGACCATTATATTCATACCTAGTTATTTACCAATGAGAGAAGCACCAACATCTGGGTTTTGAAAGCCGGGTGCCTCAATGGTTGCCCAGAGTCTCATTTGGCCTAATCACACAACTCTTCCCATGAGTAAGCCCCAAAGGAAAACCTCACATCAGGGTGTACATAGTCTTTTCTGGGGTCAGAGAACATCACAACCCTTGTGATCCACTGCCCAATCACAAAGTAACAAGGTGTGGGCATTCTTAAAAAACAAGCCTCCCACCATAGGCTCCATGTGACCACATTCAGCCTAATAGAGGACAGAGTATATCTTCATATCAGGAAAGGTCCTCAAATTCATTTAAGCCTATCAAAGGAGAGGGAAGATCTTCAAATTCCCATTACCATTACAACAGCATATTAGATTCTGATTTTTAATCCATTCTTCCTGTTTCTGGTTTATGGATGAGTTTATCACATTCACATTCAAAGTTATGATTACTGTTTGTGTACTTTCCTCCATTCTATTTTTCCTCACTATTATCCTTCTCAGACTATTTTTTTTTACCCTATCCATCTTCATATATCTAACTTACTTCTAACTACTACCTCCCTCATCTGCACCTTTATAAAGGATCCCATACTCCAAACTTTATATCATGTACAAGTTTGATAAGCATGTCATTATTCAGATCATTGATAAAAATGTTTAACAGTTTACAGACAAGCATATATCCTTAGGGAACTTAGAGTCCATTTTCTAAGTTAATGTCAACTTATTAATGACTAAACTTTTGATGTGGCTATCCAAACCATTACATATCCATCTAATTATACTATTGTTTCTTTCCTTCTCTACATAAGAATAATATGAGAGACTTTGTCACTCCTTTCCTAAAATCTAGGTAAATTATATCTAGGGCTCTTTATGTATCATGGATTTCTTAGGCAATCTGGTAAAGCCTATGGATGCCTTTTCAGAATAAGGTTTTTAAATTCATAAAACATAGCATTTTAAAGGAAATCAGTTGTATTGAAATACAATGACAAATATTATACTTATACTAAATTCACAAACCTGCTGAAATCTATCCCTTATATTAAGAAACTTTGAAGATTTCCACCTATTCAGTTCACAAACCTCAGCTGAAATTTTATAAAATCATTATTACCGAGCCTCACTGAATCAAAGATATAAAGAACTTCAGCTGTCAAAACCAACCATGAAAATGCCTTGATTGAGGAACCAGACCCAAATGTACTCCTTGACTTGCTTCAGTATAATCCTTTTCTAAACTGCCTCACTATAAAAATGAGATGAGTTTGAACTGAAAACCTGATCTGACTCAAAAGAAACAGCATAAAGTTATAAGAAAAGCAAATCCAACTGATATATCCTCTAGAATTACAGTTCCAACATCCCAAAATAGAACCAGGGCAGCTGATTTCCCCTTTCTCCCCTTTTAACATTCAAGAAAGAGAACATACCCTGAAAGGTTCAAATGTCCAATTGAAAGTATAATAAAGTTTATTTTGGTTAAAACCTGAAACAAGTCTTAGTTTGAATTCTTCAGCCTAGCTACTTTGTATAAACTGTTTATTTAACATCATTTTTGGCCCTTATTCAATAAACCACTATCATAATCCCATTCACAGACAAAACAGATCACAGATTAGTAGACAGTGGTGTTGTAAAACACCAAATCACCTACTATCTCTGTGAAATATAGAGATCTATTTTTTAAATGTATTTTTGCCAGCTATATTTAAAGGTCACTATCAGTCTGATTCTTTTAGACTTCTATAGAATAGTAGAAATTCTGTTTCCCATTTAAGAATACCATTATGTTATTGGAATAGATTTTAATTAAGCACATAAAGTGTCTTGGACCTGAAGCTGTTGTTTTCCAGAAAAGGCATGTTGGCTTGGAAGAGAACAGTGCCAATGCCCAAACCACCTATTATTTACATTTCATTTTAATGTGTTCAAGTTCAATAAAAGTTTATCAACTCCATTAAAGCAGTGCCTATTGGAAAGGATTTAATCTTCTTAGCACAAAAACCACATAAAAGAAATTCAGTTCATAGGACAAGACTGAACATGGTTACATTGAGCGTTGAAGAGTAGGAAAATAAATTATTTAAAAGAAATGAAGCATCTATCAGAGACAGAGTGTCTGTCACCCAAATCTCTTGTGTGTATGTGGATGTCTGTGTGTACATGTATGTGTGCCATGCCGTTCTCTATGTAAGGACCTGGCTGTCTGCCAAAAGTCAGAGGGCCTGATGGGCTGCCAGACATGGGAGTAATCAGCTGCTTGATATCACAGCACCAACACTCTCCTGCACAGACAATGAATTGTGTTACATTTGCACAAACAAATGTCTTGTGAAAGGGTGCTAGTCAAATATCTCCTGGCAACAACACACTGAGGACATATATCTTGAGGACAGCAGCACACAGTGACACTGCATGTATGCAGCACATTCTGGGGTGAGAAGAGAAAGATCATTTTCTTTTTAACTTCAGAGCTTGAAAACCAAAATGCTAATTGTTTCATGGCTTTTGGGTTTACAAATTACATAAAATAAATCTAGAATCCATCAGAGACAGTGTGTCTATTTCTGGCATCACTCATATAAGTGTATGTCTGTGTGAACACATTCTTTTTTTCTCCTATTCATCTCTTATTTCTGATTCAGCATTTTACATAAATTTGAAATTGTATGGGCTATTTTAAAGTAACTGACTCAATCAACTATCAAAACCAACAAAACCATTAATCTTGCAGATCTTCAGCAAGTATTTGTTGAATGCACAAAGAATGCCATATATTACCCCTTCAGGGGTTGAGAAGAAAGGTAGAAAACCCAGGAGAAGATGAGGGAGTAGGCTTCCTGTCAGCAAAAAAAAAAAATCAGAAGTGGTAGGCCATCCATATTTTCCTCCCTCTGTACCTGTGGTAGGATTATTGTGGACCTTCTGCTTTTCTCATTAGTTTACTATTAAATTTCTGCTTTTCAGACCCCTTTCTCCTATTATTCTTTCCTACATTCTCAAACCTATCCAGCAAATGCAGTCCTAATAATCAGTCAACATATTTATTAAATGTTGGCAACACAAAAAAAGTCAAAAACAACCCATCCTCAAGAAGTCCACATTATAATGGGTGAGACAATGTGTAAATAATGAGGAATATACAGGATATGTACAGAATAAATAGATAATCTCTGTTGGGGGGAAGTACTAACAGATGAGAGGACTGGGGAAGGCCTCCTGCAGAATGGAGGATTTGAACTGAATCTTGAGGGAAGTCAGTGAAATTTAGGTTCAGGTGAGGAAGTAGAACATACCAGGAAATGAGATAAACAGTGCATAGGCACAGAGTTGGGAACATCATGCCATGTGAGAGGAACAGGATCCCCTATCTCCATTGCCCCAATCTCCAGAAAGGGCTAGATTAAGACATTGTTTTATGTATTTCCCATGCCATGAATCAAAAAGACTTGTGGAGAGAATGAGATGAGAATGGTAGAGACTGGTCAAAGACATTTTTGAAAACTTTCATCCAATAAGACTCCAGCAGAGGATGATGAGGCTTGGAGACAGTATCTCTAGACAGCAATGGGGAGGAAGCAAGAGTACTTTCTCCCCGGGGAAGAAAATGGCACTCTCAATGATGTTAGCACCTCTGAAATAACCCTAATTGTTCTGCCTGGTTTTATAAACTATCTCTGTGACCTGAGATGAATTATAAACTCCTGGGCACTCAATTTCCTGAACTTTAATGTTCTGGAATTGGATTAGGTAAGGAAAATAACAACAAACATTTATATAGTGCTTACTACATCCAGGTCCTCATTATCTCATTTGAACCTCACAACAACTATGGGAGGTAGGGGTTATGATCCACATTTTACAGATAAGGAAACCGAGGCAAACAGAGATTAAGTTACTTTCCAGGGGTCACATGGCCAGTTAGTGTCTGAGGTTAGATTTGAACACAAGTCTTCCAGATTCCAGGACCACTCTCCACTGTGCTTCTACATAAGTATGAGTGGGGTGATATTCAGCTTGGAGTCAGTTTCATCATGTATAAAATTATGTAGTTGGATTAAATCACCTTAAAATACATCTAGGGACTTGGGGGGAGGGGCAAGAGAGGGTGTCATCCAATTCAACTTCATCATATTATAGATGAGAAAGATGTGATCCTAAAGAGTTTTGACTTACCTCAGGTCACTTACGCCATATCACAGTAACAGTATATAGATCTGGGTTTTGAATTTTGGTCTCTGTCTCTGAATCCAGGTCAGTCTTCTTTCCATTTGACCATGCTATAACTCATCTTTGTCTCCAGATAGGGACAGGTTAAGGTCCTTTAAGGCCCTAGTCTTAACATTCTTTTTGATAGATGCATTTTTATAAGTGAAAATGTATGTACATTCCATTTGTTCTTGATTTTTGTGCACATATATTAAAAAGAAAGGCATTGTGGTTTAATGGAGAGTTTGCATTGGAGTTAGGAAGGTCTCAAATCCAGGTATACCTCTAATGCATACTTGTTTTTGGACTAACACAAGTTTCTTCTAAGTATTCCAGGCAACTCTTCCAAATAAGCTGTACTGAAAAAATGCCAATTTGTATTAGTATTTGATTGCATATAAAACTTTAAAACTTAAAAATTCTTTTCATTTGCCCCATTATTTTCATAGACCCAGGTAAGGTATTGACTGTTCATACTGGATAGAGAGAATGGCATCCATTTGTCTTTGCTGCTTTAACCATCTGTGGCAGCTAGGAGTCCAGTACCATAACCTCCTTGGGACATTCTTTACAGTCTCTTTAAGCCTTCAGAGAAAGTATATTTTTTTCCTTTGGGAGGATTTTATGCAACTCCTAGGGTCATACTGGTAGGCAAGGTTTGCTTTACTTTTCATTTCTTTTGGTAAACAGATGATATAAATTAGGTTCAAAACAAGGAAGGGAGCTGCAGGAAATTCTATCGGCTGGCTTACAAAGGTAGTAAAAAGCCATCATAAAGTGGCTTTAGATTTTCACTTCATCCTCAAAATAAAAGATTAAGGAAGACAATTCTTGTGTGGATGGTTAAGTGGGAGCCTATACAATTTAATTTCATGCTTATTATTTTCTTCTGAAGTGGGCTAGTATGCTCTAGCAGTCATTTATTTGAAGGTGACTTTTGTTGGTGTTTTTTTTAAATTTTGTTTGTTGTTTCTTTTAGTACTTGCTAAGTACTTTGGAACATTCCAGGTTTTCAAAGTTTTTCAGAATCTCCTGGGTCATGAACCCTTGTTGGAGATTACCGATGAAGCAATACAATTGCAGCAGATGAGGCAACAGGGTTCCAAAACAGATTTCTCTTCCATCAGAGAACTTTTTTTAATCTCTGAATGACTTTTTAAATAATAAGCATTATTGAAGTAAGCTATATTTTAGACAACAGATAAGCCATTTGATGGATAACTAAATATTTTTTGAACAAGGTACATCTGAGTTCAATATTCAGTAAATATGAATTCTAATCCCAGGAACAATTGTGAAATAGGTGAAGTTTATTTTGAGTCTCATTTTCACATTCCCCTCTCGGCCCACTTCTGATAGCCTCTTTTAAGGGGGTATTTAAAGATAGTAGGATCATACATGTAGAATGGAAGGGTGTTCGGAGGCTACTGTTGTTGATGAGAAGAGACCTCAAAATCTGAAATAGTTTTAGAAAGCAATTTATTAGGGTTGTTTGGTAGAAGACAGGGAGCCAGAAAGGAGGTATGGTTTCCTGGAAGATTTACATTATATACGATTTTGACAAAGGTTTCCCATACTGGAATACCACACATGATAAATGCATTTAAGCAATTGTGCCAAAGCAAGGCAGAGTGGGAGAGATATGAGTAATTTTAACCCAACATAGAAATTCCTCAGGATTCCTACCGTGTTTCCCCGATAATAAGATACTGTCTTATTATTTTTTTGGACAGAAAAACACCAGAGGGCTTATTTTCAGGGGAGGGCTTATTTTAATGAACATTGACAGCAATTTTAATAAACAGGTAAATGTGAACAAAAAAATGTATCTTTATTCAATAAGCAAATCACTGGGGAAGAACAGGATGACGCGCTCACTGCTGCAGCTCTGATTGGATGCAGCTCGGAGCACGGCGTGCGTTTCATCCAGGGGGGGGGAACGGTGCATACAGAGGGTACCGTAATGTAGCGTGTAGCGCAGGGGATCACCTTCACTACAGTAGCAATCTCAATAGGGCTTATTTTTGGGGGAGGGCTTATTTTAGAGGAATCTTACACAGTAAGGGGAGGGCTTATTTTAGGGATAGGTCTTATTATCGGGGAAACACGGTATGTGTGGCAGCCCAAATCAAGAATGCTTTGGGTATATCCAGAGCCTGGGGGAATTGGAAGCACTTTATAGCCATGTATAACTGAGATGTTTCTAGAGAGTAACTGAGGTCAAGTGCCATTCTGGTTGTGGGCAAACTTTAATCACCTGAACAGTATAATAAATGTTTTTCCCCCACAGTATATAATCAGTTCTTTCATTTTTTTTTTTAAGCAATTGGGGTTAAGTAACTTGCTCAAGGTTACACGGCCAGGTGTTTCTGAGTGGGTGCTAAGTGTCTGAGCCCAGATTTGATCCCCAGCTCATCCCAACACTGGAACTGGAGCTCTTACTCACTGTGCTACCTAGCTGCCCCAATTCTTTCATTTTTTATATGAGGAAGTTAAGACATGGAGAGATTAAGTCATTCAGGCATTAACATTTATTAAGCATCTACTATGTGCCATACTAGGGATAAAATGAGAGGCAACAGACCTGCTCTCAAGGAGGTTATAGTCTAATAGAAGAGACAACATGCTAACAACTGTGTACAATGAAGGTAAATTGGAAATAATCAACAGATGGAATAGACTAGCATTAATAGATTAGCTTTTTGTAGAATATGGGATTTTTGCTAGGAAAGAAGCCAGAGAAACTAGATGAGGTTGAAGAGAATTCAAGTTATAGGAGATGACTGGAGATGACTATTCCTTGTGTAAGGAACAGCACCAAGGTCAGTGTCACTTAATTACTCAGTGAACGTAGGGGAGTAAGGTATAATAAGGTTGGAAAGGTGTGCTTAGAGGGAAGGCATGACCTGAACAGAGGAGAGAGTAGTCAGAAGGGAAAGAGGAGAACCAAAATGAAAGTGTTTGCTGGAAACCCAGATAGAGTATCAAGGAGAAGAGGGTAATTAATAGTATTTTAAAGTCTGCAGAGAGTTCATTAGATTTGATGATTAAGACATTTTTAGTGACTTTGGAGAGAGCAGTTTCAATTGAATGTTAAGAATGTTAGAAGTCAGACCTTAAAGAGTTAAGAAGAGAGCAAGAGAAAAGGAAGTGGAAGTATCAGTTGAAGATGGCCTTCTCAAGATGTTTAGTCATAAAAGAGAAAATAAAAGAGAGATATGGGACAATAGTTAGTGGAGATATATGGATCAAGTAAGGGTTTTTTGAGGATGAGAGTGACATGAGAGTGACATTTTTATAGGGCAGAGAGAAGCAGTCGGCAGATAGGAAGAGGTTGAAGATAAGTGAAAGTGTGTGGATGATAAAAGGGGACAATCCATTGCTAAAGATGAGCTGGAATGGGATAACTTTTGCATTAATAGAGATTTGTCCTATCAAGGAGAAGGGCCACCTCTTCTACTGTCAGGGGTGGCAGGTATTTGGGTGTTGTGAGATGAGGAGGAAGGGAGAAGAACTTCTAGGCAAATGACCTCAATTTTTCAGTGAAATATTAAGCAAGTTCTTAACTGAGATGGTGAAGGGAAGGAGACTTATGGGAGTCTTCACAAAGAATGAAAGATTTGTAAAAACTGTTGTGGTGAGTAAAATAGTTAGCTAATTAGGGAGGTTATTTAAAGAGAATTGTCTTACTCCAGTCAAGCTTGGAAAACATAAGTTAGTAGTGTAGCCAGTCAGCATAGTTTCATGACTTTCTAGTTTGATTTAATGACATGTGAGCAAGAACAACAGTGATGGATGGTTGGACAAATCCAAGACTAAGATTTGGAGGGCAAGGGTCTTATGGGAAGGGGATAGGATAAGGGAAGATTGCGTAATTATTTCAGTGGTGATAGCCTGGGAAGTCTCCAGGGTTTGGAGGACATGATTAAGATGCAGAAGAGGACTTTGAAATGCAAGACAAAGGGAAAAGCAGAATGATATGTTGTGATCAGATAAGAAAATTTCAAAGTCAATGAACATGAAAGTAGTGCATTTGTGTATAGCTGAGGAGAGGTGGAGGAGTAGGCCATGTGAAATGAGTAAGTTGAGGAACCATGACTTACCCAGCATCCCAAAGGTAGTGTGAAAGATGCTTTTTGAGATGATGGATGTAAAGTCCTTTGAAAATCTTGAAGAGCTATATAATTGTGGGCTATCATCATCCTTATTGGAATTAATTGCTCTTAGTAAAAATTCAGGCATCAGTAGGGATGGATTATTTTTGGTGATGAGTCATTGATGACTCATAAATTACCACTAGTTTAAAGCTTACCTAAGCTTAATTTTGAATGGATAGCTAATGAGGAGAGACTGTCTTGTTTCTGAGTTAAGTACAGTGACACAATTATAGAAGAAATTGCAAAGGAAATTGTCTTGTGTTGTCACAGGCATTGTGGCCTGACCAAATGTCAGAGTTGTAGGTGCAGTTCAAAAGTTAGCATCCTTTTAAATTCAGGTTTGATGTCAGAATTAAATGAAGCACTTGTGTGTCACTGAACATTTTCACAAAAAAATGACCTAACATAGTAAGAATATGTAACAAGTATATAGTAACGTGGCTTCTTTGAACACAGCACTCCTACTCTCCATCATTTCAAGAGTATTCCTGCTCTTCATCTTGAAATACATTTAGTCAGTAAGTTATCAGGGTTATATGACTTCTCTGGTCTCAGGTACCCACAAAGTTTGAGAGGTCTAGACTGCTCACAGATAAGATTTATCTGTGTGTGTGCCTCTCAATTAGGAAGCTGCATTAGGGAAAGGTCCATCAGTGAGCAGGAATTTCTGGTCCTGTTACATACCATTCCGTGGTGGCAAGGATCTAGGGATCTTCTAGAGAACCTTCTACCATTCTACCATATCACGTTTATAGGGCATTTACTGGACAGTTCTCCTGCCATGAGTAGTATTAAAGGATGCTAAAAGGGTAAAAGAGAAACAAACAAAAACAGACAGAATAAAAAAAAAAATGTGGAGGCCTTTCCCACTTACCTCATAGAAGAACCAGGTCTTAAATCTTAAATATTTTACTGGATGTACCTAGTAACATGGGTAGTGCTTCGGGAAAAAGGAAAAGTCAAGATAAAAACCAGAACAGAACAACAAAAAATATAACAAAAATGTAGAAGAGAACAAAACCCAGAGAAGCCTATCCTTCTGCCTTTAGAAGGATCACTTCTCAAGACATTTACTGGACAGTCCTCCTAGAAAGGACTATATTATGAGAGAAAAATCAAGCCAAACCAAAGTAAAAACAAAAATGTAGAGGAATACAGAAGTCAAAAATTCATAGCCTTTCCCGTCCTGTCCAGAAAGACAGTCTTATTGTCCAGTTCATGTTTTGGGTGATGTCACATCTTTGAAGTTCACTGTGGTTCTTCTAAGGTAAAGTGGTAATAATGAACCAGGGCAACACTAAGAACATGAGAACCACAGCACAGATGACAACACCTCCAGTATAGTCATGGATTTCTTTTCCTGACATGAGGTGGCAATGATGAGCAGGGGCAGAGGCCTCTATGTAAAGGATGCTGCTTTCTTCTGTAGTGGCTGAAAAAGGACTCTCCCTCACCCTCATACAGTCACTCATAATTGCCACCAATCCAACTAAGGGATCTCTTTTCTTTCCAGTAATTACATACTTATCATACTCATAAAACAACAGTTTTCCTTACCCCATATTATTAGAAAGCAAGGCACCTCCCAACAATACTATTCCTAGGTGTTCCCCAAGCTCTTTCTGGAAAGGAATTCCCTGAACCATCCCAGAGTAAAGAAAGTGAAATGAAGGGGTTCTGAGCTACTTTTCTAGGAGGTATGAAGTCCTTTGAGGGGGTCTGGACCTTGAGACCAAGGCAATTATGCTAGGGAAGGAATAAGGAATGACTGGAAAGAGTCAGACAGAGCTATGTTAAAAAAAAAAAAACAGTCCATTCTTATCAGATAAATCTTCTTGGACAAGAAACCACTGGACAAAATATCCCTTTCTTTTTCCAGAGACCACTGATAATGCAGTGAATAGAGCAATGGACTTAGAATCAGGAAGACTTAATTTTAAATCCAGCCTCAAACACTTACTAGCTGTGTGATCCTTAGCAAGTCACAACATTTATTTGCTTCTATTAATCTTGTTTGTCAACTGTAAAATAGGGATAATAATAATACCTACCTCCTAGGACTGTTGTGAGGATCAAATAATATAATATTTTTAGAAGTGCTTAGCATAGTGCCTGATACATAGCAGACAATGTATAATTCTTATTCCCTTCACTCTCCCTTTCCAGGGTAGTACTGATTTATTACAGACATGGGAGGTTGGACATATGACATGGGCAGTGAGATGCACAGTGATGCAGTTATTCATCACTAGGGAAAATCTCTTTTCCTGAGATTTGAGAGTGCCATTTTGCCATTTGGAGACAGGTTGAGGGTCACATGGTTTAGGAATAGCAGCCATGTTCTTAGTGAGGGGAAAATCATATGGTTCTGTTTCCAGCCCAGCATAATATTACCATGCAGATGTCCAAACTGACAGTGGGCCCACTTTCCAACATCTGCTCTTCTTGTAACAGTTCCAATCTGGTTCTTTAGTATATGTCTCTGGTGAATGCCGACATGCTCCTTCAACAATTGTATATAGTGGGGAACATCAGTAAAATCCCTCCATTTTTCTTAACTTCATAGGGAAGAGCCTTGACTTGTCCAATCCACTAATCTCCAGGCACCAGACCACTTGGTCAGACCCACGGACACTAGAACTAGTATGGATGAAGATTTTCTCTACTCTAGACCTCAAGGCTCTTTCACACATGCAAGCCATGCAACCTGGAGATCAATTAATTGGCAGGAGTTGCCAATACCTCTACTCCCCAGGATATCTCCTGTTACCAGATTAGTGGATGGTGAAGTTCACGTGAATATATCTTGCACACATATCTTAGTTGTTTTATCTGCTACTGGAGTTGTTCCAAAGGATGTTTTCAGTAAGCCTACAGATGTTGATGTTACATTCCAATGCTTTTATTCAGTTACAAAAAAAGTTATCATTTTACCCTACTTATATATTAGTTCATTGGACATTAGCCATAAAGGAACAATAATACATTCTAGGATTATAGATCTAGAGATGGAGGGAACCCAGAGGCCATCTAGTCCAACCTTCTCAGCTTATACATAAGGAAACTTGGCCAAGGTCACATGGATCCTATAAGATGTCAGATTTGAAACTTGATCTTCTGACTCCAGAACCAAAGTTCTTTCCACCATGGCCTGCTGCCTCCTTAGGATATCAGCCTAAGGATTCAGTCATTCAATCTATCAGCAAACATTTATTAAGTACTTACTATTTGTCAGGATTTTAGGGATACAAAGACAAACAATGAAACAATTTTTGCTTTCAAGGAACTTACATTCTATCAGTAGAGTCAAGATATATAAATAGAAATTTAGAATAAATATATGTAGAATAAATGTGTAGTTAGGTAAAGAGGGTGCCAGAAACTGGGGAGATTTGGAAAGGCAGTACTTGATATGTACCTTATAAGACAAGAAGAATGAGAATAATGATGGCACAGAATACATTTATGTATTACTTTAAGGTTGCAAAACACTTTACATTTTTGTTGGTGTTGTTAAGTCATATTTTAGTCATGTCTGACTCTTTGTGGCAGCATTTGGGGTTTTTGTGGCAAAGATACTGTAGTGGTTTACCATTTCCTTCTCCAGTTCATTTTATAGATGACAAAGCTGAGTTGAACAGGGTTAATGACTTGCCCAGGTTCATGCAGATAGTAAATGAGGTCAGATTTGAGTTCAGGAAGATGAGTTTTCCTTACTCCAGGTCGAGCATTCTATCCACTGTGTCACCTAGCTGCCCTACAACAAAAACAACAAAAATTCCATATAAGGACAACTGCAAACAAGATCCCATATATTGTATCATGCTGCCTAATGATTATTATTCACTTATATAACACATAGGTATATATACTCAAATACATATTGCATAAGTGTTCAAGTGTATATTTATTTCTGTGGTTTAGATTTTGATCCATTCATTATTAAGGATTTAAATTATTTCAAGACTAAAATATTTATTTGTTTCTTCATTTTTAATATTTCCTTTTATGGCTATAATTTTTATTGTATTTTTATTATATATATATATACACAAATATATATGTATATAGATATATTTGTATATACAAATACATTTGTGTATATATGTATTTGTATTTATAGATGTATTGTACCTATTTAATGTATTGTAATGTAATGTATTTAAGATGTCTTCCTTTCTGCATTTGTTTGTAAGTTCTTGTTACATTTATAAACCCTCTTAGAGCATGATACATTTTTATAAAAATTCTATATGAGCCTAGAAAAATGTGTGTACTTAAGATAACTCTTCAATAGGCTTTTCCAGTCTATTAAACTAATTTTTTTAAAAAAAATTCTGTTTCCTCTTTCTTTTTTTCTTTGCTCTTTTCTTCCTTCCCTCCTTCTCTTACTCCCTGCCTTCCTCCTTTCCTTCCTTTCTTTCTGTCAAATGTATCAGTTTCTGGAACTAGAATGTTAAAGGCACTCATAATTAATGCTTTATTTCTTTTTTTGTTTTTGCATTTCAGTTAACTTTCATTTTTCATTCAGTTAATTTTACCTTTGAGAAATTAATTCTTTTGCCATCTGGTTCATTTAATTAAATTCACTTCATCAAGTTGATAATAAGTCCTGACTATGTATTAGATAGTGGAGGATAGAAAGGCATAGCATGCTATGGTCCAATGGTCACAAAGAGTCAGATGTGACTAAACTATTGAAAACAAAAATATACTAGATACTGTGCTAGATTCCAGGAATACAAAGAAAAAACTGAAATAGTTTCTTCCCACAAGGACCTTATAGTCTATCATATACCTACTATGTTTATTTAAAAAATTATCTATAATATGTTCAAATGCTTGGGTTTTTTTTGCTTGTCTTTTAATTGTACACATTGCTTGATTCTAAATCATGGTTGCAAATGTGACTTTTTTGTTTCAGTAGAAACACAAGGAAATTTATTGTAATACTTTATTTTTAATATATCGTTTAGATATATGTCTTCTAAGAAACAAATTGCTCAGTTTTGTCTTTTAATTCATTATATGACACTTCTTTTTATGGGTGGTTTTTAGACCATTAACATTCAAGATTACATTTGTTGCTTAGTTTCTCTTTATTAACTATAATTATATTACTTATTAAACTTAACACAGTTGCTCATAATTTTAATATTTGTAATCACACAAAGACAAAACTTGTCCTCTTGTGTCACACCAAATATTGTTCTTATATTTAGTTATTGTTTTTATATTTTCTACTTTCTATTGTATTTAAACATTTCTGCCAAGGTAAGATAAGAGCATAGTTTATGACTCTTATCTTTTCTCACCTCTCAATGACAAAGTGATTCTTCAAAATTCTATTAGTTTTTAATAACACCCTTCTAACATACAAACTGAGTCATTAGTTAGTTGTTTTTTCCCCCAAGTATTTGCCTTTCTGTGTGCTGTTTGAATGGTTTGCATTAAAAGCCCTGTCAAGCTTGTAGTTATTTCAAAGAAAAGAATAAAAGTCTCTGACATTATCAGTGAAAAATATTTTCTTATGGTATGTTTATCTTTTCAGAATAGTCAATCTAAAGTACTACTTCCCTTGTTTTTCTGTTTGTCAGATCCCAGATTTTTCTTATTATTTATACCTGTTGAGTAACCCTGAACTATTCAAAATGATGCTTTTGATACATAAATTTCTGACTGATTTTCTTTTATATTGAAATTAAGATTTGGTGATTATCTTCTTGGATGAGTTCAACATTCATGTCAGCCTCGTGTGGATTCTATCAATTGCACCCTGCAATTTTCTGGTCAATTTACTTGTATGACCTCCTGACATATGGCATCTATTTCTTTGTGTTTTGCTAGAACATCTTTCTTAATGTTATCCTTTATCACTCTTGCTTTTGTTTGTCAAGATCTAAAGTCTTCCAGTTGTGCTGGGTATTTTTGCTGTCATTTACTCTTCTAGCCCTACATTTTTGTTTTCTTCTTCCTAAGCCACTCCTCCCCAGGGACTCCACTAATTCATTAAGATTTTTTAAGCTGTTGATATTCATGTGGTTTTTTTTTTTTGGGGTGTTCTTTAAAATAATAAATATTCTTGATGTTTCTTGCATTTCTAAACTACTCTGGAAATTCTTACCAGTAGGGTCATTTTTTCCTGGGAGTGATAAAATTCTTGAAGTATTTTTCTTTCCTTGATCTTTTTCCTTTTTTGCATGAGGTTTCACCTTGAGAACTTCTTCTTTGCTTATCCTGCTTCTCCTTCTGCTTCTCCTCCTCTTCCTCCTCCTCCTCTTCTTTCTCCTTCTCTTCCTCCTCCTCCTCCTTGTCCTTCCCCTATCTCCTTCTCCTCCTCTTCCTTCCCCATGTCATTCTCCTTCTCCATCTCTTCTACCTCCTCCTCCATGTTCTCCTCCTCCTCCTCCTTTTTGCAATGTGATTCTTTTACTTTGTTTGATACTTTTGTTGTTTTGAGGTGATAAAGGCATCTGGGCTTAGTAATGAACATTCATTCAGTCATATTGTTTGGAGTCTCTAGTATTCTTTCTACCACATAATGCTTCACAGTCCATGGGAAAGTAGTTACTAATACCATGACCAGCACCACCTACTACTTCTTAGTATTACAATTAATACTACTACTTAACATTTACATAGCATTTATATAGGTTGGCAAGGTACCCTATATATATGTTATCTCATTTGATCCTCCTAACATTGTAAGTGCTTTTATTATCCTTATATTACATATGAGGAAACTGAAGATTTTGACCCTTACTCAAGGCCACACAGCTAGTAAGTGTCTGAGGTAGAATTTTAATTAAGATTTTCCTGACTCCAGCATCTAGTATACTATCTGTAAAGACACTTAGCTGCCTCTAGCTACCAAGAGTCAGGGATCATTCATCACCTCTTATTGTCCCCTTTGCTTCAACTCCCTTTCTTAAGGAATTGGAATCACCTCCCCAGTATGTTTCTATGAACCACCAAAGAAATACTTAAACAATGTCCAGATGTACTTGTAAAGTTCTTAGGAATCCCTCTAGTGATTCACGGCATTCTTTTTTTCTGAAGCCTCACTGACCTGCATTTACGCACTTTCAACATTCAACAGATGTATCTGCCTCACCAAGAATTAAAAAAAAATTTTCCAAATGCTTTATTAACTTCTGGTTTACATCATTCATTTCTGCCAGATTTTGAGTTACAGTTTTCCCCCTGTTTTTCCCCTACCCACCGCCCAAAAATAGTGGTCCCACAGGATATCACCTCCTCCAATCTGCTCTCTCCCATATCTTCTCCCATATCCCCTTCAACTTTTCCAGTAGAGCATGGTGGATCTCTATGCCCCAGTGCCTGTATATCTTATTCCCCAATTACATGTAAAATAATATTAATAATAGTGTATATATATATATATGTATATATATATATATATATTTTAAACATTTGATTTTAAAACTTTGAATTCCAGATTCATTTCCTTTCTTTCTTGTCACCCACCCTTACAGGGAAGACAAGCAATTCAGTATAGGTTGTACATGTGTAGCTAATGCAAAACATTGCCAGAGTAGGTATATT
Source organism: Petaurus breviceps papuanus (assembly GCF_028583685.1). Taxonomy (NCBI): domain Eukaryota; kingdom Metazoa; phylum Chordata; class Mammalia; order Diprotodontia; family Petauridae; genus Petaurus; species Petaurus breviceps. Next base: position 36,859,119 of record NW_027187380.1, read on the forward strand.
GTAAAAGACTGACTATATTTCCCTCCTTTCTATCCCACCTCCCACTTGTTCTATTCTCTATTTTGATCCTGTCCCTTTTCAAAGTGGGTGCTTCCAAATTCCCTACTCCCCCAGCCTGCCCTCCCTTCCATCATTCCCCCTACTCTTCTGTAGTGAGATACTCTATTTAGTGTGTATGTCATTCCATCCCTGAGCCAAATTCAATGAGAATAAGGTTGACCCATTCCCTTTTGCCTTCCTGTTCTTCCCCTCCATTGTAAATGTTTTCCCTTGCCTCTTCTATATAAGATAGTTTACCCCATTCTGTCTCTCCCCATCTCCTCTCATTATATTCCTCTCTCACCTCTTAATTTCACCTTTTAAGTATCATCCCTTCCTATTAAATTGGCCCTGTGCCCTCTATCTATGTATACCTGTACACATATATACACACATTCATATATGTATTCATATGCCCATATACTATGCTATATAGACATAAGTATGTGTGTGTATTTCTATTCCCTTCAACTATTTTTATACTGAGAAAAGTTTCATCAGTTACAATTATTGTTTTTCCATGTGGGAATGTTAATAGTTCAACTTTGATAAGTTCCTTATGATTTCTTTTCCCTGTTTACCTTCTCATGCTTCTCTTGCTTCTTGTATCTCAATTTCAAATTTTCTATTCAACTCTGGTTTTTTCAGCAAGAATGCTTGAAAGTCCTCTATTCCACTGAATGACCATATTTTCCCCTGAAACATGATACTCAGTTTTGCTGGGTATGTGATTCTTGGTTTTAATTACAGCTCCTTTCACCTCTGGAATATCATATTTCAAGTCCTTTGATCACTCATTCTATAAGCTGCCAGATCCTGTGTTATTCTGATTGTATTTCCACAATATTCAAATTGCTTCTTCCTGGCTGCTTGTAATATTCTCTCCTTAATCTGGGAATTTCAGAACTTGGCTATAATATTCCTAGGAGTTCTCTTTTTGGGATCTTTTTCAGGAGGTGATCGGTGGATTCTTTCAACCTCAATTTTGCCCTCTGGTTCTAAAACATCAGGGCAGTTTTCCTTGAGAATTTCTTGGAGGATGATTTCTACATTCTTTGTTTGATCATGGCTTTCAGGTAGTCCAGTCATTTAGAAATTATCTCTCCTGGATCTATTTTCCAGATCAGTGGTTTTTCCCATGAGATATTTCACATTGCCTTCTATTCTTTCTTTTGTTTGTATCTGTTTAACAGCATCTTGATTTCTCATAAAGTCATTAGCTTCCATTTGCTCCAATATAATTCTGAAGGAATGATTCTCCTCAGTGAGCTTTTGGGATTCTTTTTCCATCTGGTAAATTTGGCTTTTTAAAGCATTCTTCTCCTCATTGCCTTTTTGAGCCTCTTTTGCCATTTGAGTTAGTCTATTTTTTAAGGTGTTACTTTCCTCAGTCAGGCTGTTGGTTCTTATTTCATAATTTTCTTGCACCGTTCTTATTTCTCTTCTCAATTTTTCCTCCATTTCTCTTATCTGATTCTTAACGTCCTCTATGGCCTGTAACCAGCTTGTATTTTTCTTGGAAGCTTTTGGTGCAAGAGTTCTGACTTCACTGTCTTCCTCCTGTTCTATGCTTTGATATCTTTTGTCCCCCAAATAGGAGTCTAATATTGGGTTCTTCTGTTTGCTTTGCTTCCTTTACCTGGTCATGGTGTGTAGCAGCAAGCACCCCAGTGTCCCCAGGGTGGCTGCAAACACAGGTTCTTAGATCTGCTTTGCTAAAGGAAAGCAACTCAAAATTGGTTAACAAGCTTACTTTAATCAGTCAAATATATATCATTTACCTAGTTCAGGGGAAAAAGGTCAGCACCCCGAACTTCAGAGTATACAGACAGAATTATCAAGACAGAGAAACAGATCAAGTAGACAGGTCTCCAAACTGTCCAACCATTACATCCATACCAAATCAACATCTGCATTTTTCAAAGCCGGGGGCCTCTCAACAATGGCTTACCAGAGTCTCATCTAATCAAATCACAGAACACTTCTCAAAGTGAGCCCCAAAGCAAAGCCTCACATCAGGGATTATATAACCTTCTCCTGGGTCAGAGAATGTAACCACCCTCTTGTCCCACTGCCCAATCACATAGCATCAAGGTGTGGGCATTCCTGAAAACCAAGCCTCCTGCCACAGACTTGTAAGGGTTATGCTATTTAAAGATCTTCCATGCCCCATTGGACTTGCTGACGTAGCAGGAAGGGGCGGAGCAAGAGGAAGCAGAAGCAAAAACTAGAGTTCCTGCGGTGGCTGGTGGTGGTGGCAATGGTGGCAGCAGCAGCAGAGGCAGTGGCAGCGCAAAGCCCTTTTTGAGTTAGCCAGAATTTCTGCTAAGGACTCCTGCTGAGTACTGCCAGGGGCCGGAGCTGCTGGGAGCACGCTTCCCGGACGCTGGGTGGTTGCTGTGAGTGGGGAGAGGAGGACCTTTGCCTGAGGTAGCCTGTTCTGTTTTAAAGGCTTGAAAATGTGGGTGCTTTCTACTTTATCTACCTGTGCCAATGTCATAACTACTCTGATGGCTTTCACTTTCTGGTTTTGGGACTCAGTCTTTTGGTATCTTAATAAATTTTCTAGTTTATTCCCCCATATGGCAAGCATGATATATTTTGTGATGGATAATTATATCAGCATATCTATAATCTCCATAGGCATTGTGAATATGGCATTGCTGATACAAGACTCCATGTGACCACATTCAGCCTATTAGGAGGCAGAGTATATTTTCAAATCAAGGAAGTTTCTCAGAGTCTCTTAAGCCTATCAAAGGGTCTAGGGGCAGGGAAGATCTTTAAATTTGCATTTCCATTACATGTTGCCACTCAATTACTTGACTTTTGTCCTTTTTTCCACAGTAGAACTCTGCTACCAGACAGGGGAACTTCGTACCAAATACTGGGGTTTTCTCAGCTGCCAAAGGTATTAGTTGGGTGCCTTCTCTGAAGCCTCCACATGCTCTGGTAAGCTGGTGACACACCCCAGGACCTCCACCCTAGACCGTAATTCAGGTCCAAGCAGGTTAAGGCAAGAGCAATTACCCCTCAGACTGGTCGCTTGGTCCCCCTCCAATGTGCAGGTCAGTAGCTGAAGCTGCCACATGGCAGTGGCTTCTCCCTCCAGGGCATAAAGGCCCATGCACTCCCACCTACTGGATCCCAAAAGTTCACACTGCACTGACCTCTCACCTCTCTCCTCAGCATCTATGTGTTGATAATTCTGGAAACTGCCACAGCTGCTTGTGATCTGAAGTCCCTCTAGCCAGTGGTTGGTCAGGCCTGCCCTGGGACTCAAACCTCGGGCTTGAGCGGGGCTGGGGTTGGCTCTCAGAGTGCTGAGCTGGCCAATTCCTGCCGGCCTGCCAGGCTGTCCTCAGCTGGAGGTTATCTTCTCTGTGTCATTTTGTGGGTTCTGTAGCTCCAAAGTTTGCTTAGAGTCCCCTTTTACATGAATTGGGGGAGGTGGAAGCCCGGAGCCCTGTGCAAGTTTTGTTTCTACCTTGCCATCTTTATTCCTCCCCCCTACCAAGAAGTTTTTTCATTGCATATGAGTGAATAATTCATCATTCTCATCCTCTTCCAGGACTGTTTAGATCAAATGCTTTCCTCAGTCTCTCCCTGTTTTCTGTTTCCACTTTCCTATGGATATTGAAAAGCACCAGGAGCCTTCAAACATCTCTTCAGAATGACATCATCTTTGGAAGTTCACTGTCATAAGTTATTACAGGGTAAATTTAAACTTCATAGACCAGTTCACCTTACATTCCCTAAGCAGAGCAGAGGTGCTGTGGCATTAGACTAGAAGATCTAGCTCCAGACCTGACTTTAGCCTCTCCCTCAGCTGTTCTGTCAGCTACTCTCTTACTGTATCAATTTGGACAAGCTACTTTACTTCTTTGAATCTCAGTTTCCCTATCAATTTAATAAACATAATATCACAGGGCCAAAGGAAATAAATGGTTTAGTAACTTTTGAGACATAGTTGCAAATTGCTTTCCACACAGCTTAACTAATTCTGGGGGAAAGTCGACATACAGAGAAATTGGCAATATCTGTCACATCCCTACCCCCAGCTTAATACACTAGAAACTTTGAGGAATTTCCCCTTGGGTGATACTGTGTTTCCCCGATAATAAGACCTATCCCGAAAATAAGCCCTCCCCTTACTGTGTAAGATTCCTCTAAAATAAGCCCTCCCCCGAAAATAAGCCCTATTGAGATTGCTACTGTAGTGAAGGTGATCCCCTGCGCTACACGCTACATTACGGTACCCTCTGTATGCACCGTTCCCCCCCCCCTGGATGAAACGCACGCCGTGCTCCGAGCTGCATCCAATCAGAGCTGCAGCAGTGAGCGCGTCATCCTGTTCTTCCCCAGTGATTTGCTTGCTGGCGCCATTGAGAGCAGTGCCGCAGAGGAGAGCTGAGGCAGGACAACATAAGCCCTCCCCTGAAAATAAGCCCTCTGGTGTTTTTCTTTCCAAAAAAAATAATGACAGTGTCTTATTATCGGGGAAACACGGTATCTGATGTTCTCTTGCTTTAGCTGAGTTAGCTTGCTTCCAGTGGAAGAGCTCATTCACTTTGTATTGCTTGGTATATATTCTCTTATATATACTTTTTCTGATTTCTGTTTGTTTTCATCCATAGGTTTATTTACTATATGAATTCATTAAGGAATCGGCAGTTGGTTGGAAGGGAGTGAAACCATCACTTGAGTGCCTCCTCCAATCAGAGAATCTGATCAGAAGGTTGAATCTGAAAAAATATTTCTTCTAGATTAATAATATTTAAAGGTGCAGACAAGTATAATTCTAGTCCATATCTTTTTGAGGAGGCCAACCTCTGGGCCCAATCTCTTGTTCCTCTTCCTGGAAGGAATTTTTCTCTCTTATTTTTTAATCATATGAGCTATTCTTTTGAATTCTTTCTTTTTCACTTCTTGCATTTTTCTCTCCCTTTGACCTTGTAGGTATGGATTTTGACTGACATTCCTGGGAATTTTCATTTTAAGTTTGGTTCTAGAAATTATCAGTAAATTCTTTCTCTTTTCAATTTTCCCCTTCATTCTAAGAGATCTAGGTAGTTATGATTTCTTGAAATAGGGTATTCAACATTTTTCTTTTTTAGTTCTGATTTTAAGGGAGTTTGATGATTCAGGTTTATCTCTCCTTGAACTATTTTCCATGTCTGTTATCTTTGATATTATGTTCTTTACATTTTCTCCCTCCCTCCCCATAATTTTTATTTTAATAGTTCTCATTGTCTCATTGTGTTGTTTTCTGTTTGTCCCATACTAATTTCTACAGTGTTTAACAGTATTAATTTTCTTTGCTTTTCTTTCCTCTCTAACTATTCCATTTTGTATCTTTTGTTTCATTTCTTCCATATACTCTTGTAATCCTTGTAGCTAGGACAATCTTTTCCCTGTGGCATTACTTGGATTTATGGAACTATTCCTTTCTTCTTGGATGCTGGATTGATCTTGGGGTTCCTAGATACTAGGTCCTTTACCCACTGTTCTGAGCCCGTCTCCTGTTGCTCTGCATTGGGCACTCCTTGGAGCCATTCTCTTGTCAGCGATCTGGGCCTGCCTCTAGAACTGTCTCCTATCAAGGGACCAGCTGCTTCCCACTGTGCTTTATACCATCCCTAGCTTGTCATCATTGAGGTCATCTGCAGGATTCTGGTAATAATTTTTTACACTGATTAGAGGAGACACTTTTGGGTTTACTTTATCATTTTTAATGCATTTTTAGAGGTTTACTATTATATTTATGGGAATTCTTGGCTTCTTTAGGTCCTTATACACCAATCAACTTTCCACAATCCTTCTAAGACATTTTTCCCATTCAAACTGAGAGTAAGAATTTCTTGGTTTGAACACAGGTGACATTATTGGAAAGGCCTTCTATGTTTTCAGGAGCACAAATATTGACAAATGGAAGTATACAATGAGTGACAAATGTTGCCCATATGACTTTGTCATAATTCTGTCATATTGCTACTATGCTGACATAGTTAGCATGCTGGAGTCTCATTTGATATTGGAATTAAATAGATAATTTTGGCAACTAAGAATAGTCATACACCACCCCCTACAAAATTGAAAAACAGCTACCAATCTGTCAGTCCTTTCTGTTTCTGATTTTTTTTTTGTTACGGGGATCTTTAAAAAGGGTAACATGGAACCTGTTGATTTACAAAATGAATTTTGAAAACAGAACTTAAGAAGGAACATGTGGGTTATGCTTACTTCCAGGCTGTCTCCATGAGTTGTGAGACTCACATACAAGGCTAGATACCATGATAAACCTCCTAGTTAAATGTATATACCAGGGAACAGATAGTGCAATGTGGCCATGTTAGGTTGGTGGTATTTGCTAAGTGCTTTCTATAATTTATCGGGCATATTAATTCCCAGCAATTTAGTGCTTGTGCGTGCATGCATGTGTGTGTGTGTGGAGAGCGAGAGCAAGACAGAGAGTGAGAGTGAGAGAGAGAGAGAGAGAGAGAGAGAGAGAGAGAGAGAGAGAGAGAGAGAGAGAGAGAGA
>NW_027187380.1:36865708-36885784 GCF_028583685.1 Petaurus breviceps papuanus
AGAGAGAGAGAGAGAGAGAGAGAGAGAGAGAGAGAGAGAGAGAGAGATGGGTGGGGAAATCATGTATTATTAAACAAAAAAGTATACTAGACTAAACTGTGCTTACTCATAAAGATAATCATGCAAAACAGCCTGCTGATCTGCTTTGCCAACATGCCAACATTGTTCTGGGCCAGGTTAGTTCATCTGAGTGTTGCCAGATAAAAAAAGAAAAAGTCTTGTTTTATGTTATATTAATTCCATAGCCAGAGTAAACAAGACTCCTTTTTTTTTTAAGCATATGCACACTGCAAGAAAATAGAGGAAATAAAAACAGAGAGGCACAGAGAGAACAAGAAAGGAACAGAGATTTAGATTATTTGAAATGTTTCTTATTCTCCACAAGTTCAACACTGTCATTGGCCAAACACAGTGGCCAGAGATAGAAACCAACATCAAACAGAAACCTTTTTGGATTTATTCAAAGTCTAAGAGATGGCATTTCTCCCATTTTCCGTCTTTTATTTAACTCCTTTGAACTTCCACTATTTTCCAGACAATTAAATAGAAACTCCATCTTCCAGTCTAGTGGAAGAAACATTAAATCTCCAGTCAGAAGTCTGGCTTTGTCAAATAACAATTATGCAGCTTTGCAGACATTTTTACCTCTTTGAGCTTCAGTTTCCTAATTTGTAAAATGGAGATAATAATACTTGTATATCATTTTTTGCAACAGTGCTACAGGTACATGATTTTCTCCTGCATTTTCTGCATCTTGAAGCATCAAAGATCATGTCACTGTAATTCTTTTAAAAGGATACTGTATTACTATGTGTCTTGTTTTCTCTCATAGGACACTATCTCCTTTCCAAGGATTTAAGCTTGTAGGTTTTTAGATCTGACTAGCAGAAATTCTGGGAGAAATTGAATAGGTTATGAAGGCACTCAGATATGACTCTACCTAGTGGGAAGGTAGGAGCATGTGTGTTAAGTGCTATTGAAATAAAAAGAGAGAACAGGAAGATAGAGACAAATGCACTGAGACTATTTGCATGAATCTATTCTACTTCTTTTATCTTTGAGAACCAAATTACTTGGGGAGAATCTTCTAGAAACAGTCTTTGGAAAAGAAGGGTGAGTTGAGATATCAGATCTTATCAGTGACAGCAGCAATGTGATAGGATTTTAACTGTCGTTTCAATCTCATTTAAGTAAAAAAAAATTCATTTAATCTTTATGTAACTGAGTAGTTCTTTGGGTTCATGCTTTAAAAGGGAAACAGGAGATTAGGACACAGGAAGATGGGACAAAATGATCCAAGAGAGATTGGTCAATAATTCTTGGAATGCCCATACACCTAGATAAGACTTAGGTTCTCTGAAAGAAAAGTAGTAGTGAAATGGGGGAGGGGGGCGGGGGAGAGTCTGGCAGCTCCAACTTTGAGTACCACCTGGTGTCCTGATTAGCTATAGCAGGCCTGCTGCAGTAGCGGAGTTTGAGCATGCCCAAGGGAGCTGGATGCAGTTTGAACTTCTGTTACCATCTGGTGGCTAAATTAAGCATTTCAAGCTGTTACCACAAGCAAAAACCCCTAGTGCTACTAGTAAAAGATACTATAGTGTACTGTCTGGAAAAAAAAGCCTGTCCAATAAACAAAATGGTTCACACAAATTTTGTACTTCCACCACCTACCTCATAGGGATATTATGAGGATCTAAAGACCTTTTGTTCTATTAATGTCCTACAAAATTATTTGCCATAAAAATAACTTATATTTAACATGATAATTATTAATAGTAGTTATTATTTAATTCATTCAATTCAACCTTCATTTATTGAATGCATATGCAAAGAATTGTTCAAGGCTCTATGTAAAAATGACTAAAAGAAACATTAAAAATTACCAAAGAACAAACCAGTCAAAAGTTCAAGGGTGTGTCTGTATAAAGGTTAACATTGGCAAGGATCACATAAGATCAATATTCTGACACTTCCCTCCATTCAAATTAGATTATTTTTTCCTTCAATGGTATTGAAATTATCTTCAAGACTGAACTAACTTGGAGAACTAAAGACTCAAATTATTGATATTACTTCCTAGTTCCTGAGCAGGAAAGATTCTAATAGGAAATATAACACATAAAAGTATACTCGAAAAAGTGGGAGAGGGATGATGGTGAGGAATTAGGAAGAAAAGTTTAGTGAGGACTGTGACAGAAAGTGTCCTGGAGGACCCAACCCTAGCAAAAAGCAGTAAAGGCTCACCTATCAGAGCTGGAACAAAGGGGTAGAATTCAAGTTTCCAGTATGGTGAAGATATTAAAAAAAAAAGTTGGGTCATGGTAAGAAGATTGAACCTTGGAGTCTAGGAGGCTCCTTTGACCACTTATCTATTGGGGAATGGCTTTTTGCCTGTGTTTTTCTGCTTGTTGTTCATATAGCTAACCATAATCAGAAATATTTAATACAAAGATTTCCCCTGGTATCTTAATTTCATTATTTTTTATTATTCAAAATCTTTTCAATTTAATGTACCTGACATCTATTTTATCTTTTGTAATTGGCTTTGTCTCTTGCTTGAATAGGGAATTAAAACCCTATCCATAGCTTCTCTAGAACCTCAAGTTTGCTAGAACAAGGGGAAAGCTTAACTCAGCTTTGATTTGATCTTATAATGTTAGAATTGACAGGACCTTAGAGATCATCTAGTACAAATATCTAATTTTGCAGCTAAAGAACCAAAGTAGATAATCTTGAATAAAAAAAGACATTCAATGAACTGCCAGACTTTCAGGACTTTGTTTGTTGAAAAAAAAACAAACACCTGAACTTAATAGAAGATTTGATATATGAGATTCAAGAGAAATATAAGGTGCATATCAAAGACTAATTACAAGGGATTCAATGAGGACATACTGTTTACTTTTTATATGAGAAAATGTAAAATATATGTCAAAGATTGTTATTAGTAATTGGGTAGTTGGAAAAAAAAATTGGGGTAGACCTGAGTATGATTCTAAAATTAAAATTGTTTGAGAAAAGGTAAAAAGAGTAATTATCTTATACAAATGATGTCTGAGAGGAAGAACTGACACAGAGGAATTAGTTGAGTGAGGAGGGCTGGTAGTTCTGGAACCCGACTCTCATTGGGAATGGGTTAAAGAGGAAACAATACATATATATCTAGAAGGGTATAAAAGTCTTCTAAATTCAAAAGGAAATAAAAGGCTAAGGGGATAGGGAGTGAGGAGAGGATAAGGGAGGGATTTTTAGAGGGGAGGGTAAAGGAATGGGGTATAACATGGGATATAGAAGGGTGTTTAGATGAATGGAAATGGTAGGATAAAGCAGGGATCCTTGGAGGGGGGATAGGTTAAGTAATAGGAGGGTAAGGTAGCAGGTGGAAATAAAGTAGAGGGGTCAGGAGAAATAGGAAATGAGATACACACAAGCATAAAATAAAGATCAGGGGTAGAATCTATTAGGGAAAAAAAGCAGGGGTAGTAATCATGATCTCAGACAAAGTTAAAGTTAAAATAGACTTAATCAAAAGAGAAAAATAGGGAAACTACATATATGCCAGCCATATTAATCAATATTGTTTTAGATTATTTAAAATAAGTAGACAGTATAAGATTGAAATACCGCTGTGGTGTAGAAAATGATGAATTAGTAGACTTAAAAAAACATGGAAAAACTTAGACTTATGAAGGAAGATGTTATCCACCCTCAGAGAAACAGAGGACAAATAAGTGTTGTATGGTCTTACATAGATACATATGAATGTATGTGTCTATATGTGAGTATGATTATAGATATCTAAATATATGTATGTGTATTTAAGTATGTGTATATAGTATATATGTAAGTATCTTTGTGTGTATATATACATGTTTGTATATGTATATATGTGTGTGTGTTTATGTGTGCACATATATAACCTATACAACAAATTGCTTCCCATCTTAGAAAGGGAGAAATTTTAGAACTCAAAATTTTTACAAGAGGGATATAAAAAATTTTCTTGACATGTAATTGGGAAAAAAATAAAGCACTAATTGAAGAATTAGAAGAAAATCTGAAGAAAAAAAAGAATCCAAGTCCAAAAAAGTGAAATGATTTGTCTAAGACAACATAGCCATTTTTGAATCCCAGTCCAGTGTTCCCTTGAGGGGACCCTTTTTTATGCACCAAGAGTTCTGGCTCAGCAGGCAATTGAAGAGGTCCTTTTGGACAGGAAACTGTCAAGAAGTCCTGCACATGATCTATAGTCCATGTGAAAACCTGCTGCACATGCTCATAAGTGCCGAGCTATCTCTGGCCATTCCCTTATTACAAAAACAATAATAGTCAAAGGCTCTCACACTAAGGCTTTACTACATGTTGTGGGAGGGATATGCTGAGTAGAATCTCACATTACTACATCCCTGGAACAACTGCTGAGGAAGTTCTCAAACAATTGAAAATAGCTTTTCTATATTAAGTCTTATATGTATGGTTTGTATCTAAATCTGGAAAATGCAACAGTGGTGTACTATTATTTTTAGTTCTGCCTTTGAAGATGATCTGTTGGGAAAGATGATAATTGAATCCAAGGGAGCTGATGAGATCACCAAATGAAACAGCATAAAGGGAAAAGAATAGATCCAAGATTGAACCTTTGGGGACATGCAAGTTTAGCAGACATGAAAAGGATGAAGATCCAACAAAGGAGATTAAGAAGAAGCAGCCAGATAGGAGGAGAGCCAGGAGAGTGGTGTCCCAAAAACCTGGAGAGAAAAGAGAAGAAAAAGTAACTGAAGGGGTCAAAGGCTACAGTTACATAATGGGTGAAAATGACTTTTTTTTTTCATTATATGCTGGGACCAACCAAAACTCTTGAAATAATAGAAGTATTGGTGGATTTTGACCACTTACTGGGTAACGACCTGACCATTAAACCTTATTGAAAGTTTCAGTGTCACTGTTTTATTCTTTGAAGTCTTTTTTTCTTAAAGGCAACAGCATTGTATGTATCTTTCCCATTTTCCCTAACTTTTCTGGCTCTTCTAGAGAGCTTTTGGAGAGCATCCAAGCTAATGCTGTCATGAAGAAGCAAGTTTAGTCTACAGGATACACATTCTATCCTAATGATACATTACTATTTATTCATTATGATCTCCCATGTTACTTTCATGTTATTTGCATTGCCATTTAGCAAAGAAAATGGTTTACTACTGCTTATCTTCTGCAGGATTTCACATCTTTTACTACTGAAATATGAGGTGCATCTATAAAGTAAGGAGACTGATTCCCTGAGCCTCATACCAAGAGGTTTCTTCTTACTTTATAGACAATGCTCATGTACCATGCTGAGTTTGTTCTGACCTGTTCAACATTTCTAAGAAAAGAAAATACAACTGTTAAAATTTTCACAGTATTTGTGACTTTCCCCTGCATATATACTCTCCATTTGGAAGTATTACAAGACTCTGTTTCAGTGGCTCTTCCCCACATAGATTCTATTACCACTCATTTATATTCTGACTCAAAAAGAGGCCAGCTTAAAGGTGTTCTGCCTTCACTCTTTTTAAGTCATGTAGAAATACACTCATTTCTCCTCCATCCTTAAAAAACTCTTGCTTTATCTGACCATCCCCAGAAGCTATAATCCTATATATCTCCTCCTTTCTGAGGCTAAATTCCTTGCTATGGCCAACCATATACTAGGTGCCTCCACTTCCTCTCCCTTCACTCTTTCTTCTAAACTCTGCAGTCTGGTTTCTGACCTTACCATTCCTCTGAAGCTGCTCTCTCCAAAGTTACCAGTGTTTGAGGTGTGAAGGCTTGTCAAACCATTTTCAGGGTTGCTTATCCACCTTTGGTGTCCACCTGGCCCTCGACTCTCACCTGTGGCTCCAAGAAGCTGTCACATAAGCAGCATTCACGTTGCAGTAAAACCATCTTGGTGGACAGGCCACTCTGAGGGCAAGCAATGGTACACAAACTTGTTGATGAATTGTGAGGGTATCTACCCCAAACATGTGAAGACTTTCCCAAGTGGAATGAGTGAATGAGAATAATTTGTTCCAATGGCCATGAAGATGTCTGAAACAAGTACTGGGGAGTGCTTAGAGCTTAGTGCTTATAGCTTCTAAGACTCCAAGGTCATCTACTGAATCCTAGGCCATTGCCAATCATTTTAATTTTTGTCTAGCCACTGGACTTCAATGACTCTGAAAGAGAGAATGAAGTTGAAGACTTTGTGCAACTCTGCCTCAATTAATTTCAATTCACACAGAAGTCAAGACATCACTCTGTGATATCATTGGTCCTCTTTGAAAAATGAATGATAAACAACAAGATATAATCTCACCTGGGCCTTCACTATGGCAAGATAAACATGTTAAAACTGTTTAACTAATTCACTGTCTTACTCACCACATCCACTTTTCCATCCCTCTTCCAGACTTCCATAGAGCACCTTCTCAGCTTGCCTCATAAAATTACTGAAAAATTTGAAGATTCTTAGAGAGTTTTCCCTTGCCCCCTGTTCCTCATATCACCCAGATGCCTTCCCACATGAGGCATTTGCCTGAGGCCATAAGCCTTTCATTATAGCTCTGTCCAAATCTGTTACTAGCCTAGCCCTCCATTGTCCAGCTATCCTTTACCCTTGATCCTCCCAAAATATCTATGCCCAAATCTGTTACCCTTAAACTAGTCTAGCCCTCCATTGTCTGTCATCTCCAGGTAGTCTCCAGCCACTTCCCACCCTTTGGAGTCTGACCTCATTTGACTCTTCTTGAAGACACTCCCCAAACTCCTCCTCTAGACCACCCCTAGAACCTTCCCACAACTTTTCTCTATATAAGACCGATCTTGCCTCCATGAAGGGGCTGAGAATTATCTAGTGCAGACTCACTCTGTGTCAGATAATTCCGGCCTGCTTGTCCAGTGCAAAGGTCACAGATACCTAGGCTACTTAAGAGTCTACCCATTAGGGCCAACCTTTAATAAACTTTGCTTTACTTCAGCTGAGAGAAGACGAGTTGAATTCATTTGGCAGGACCTGGCATGTTGGTATTTTGGGGTCTTGAGCACTCCTTAACCTTAAACCTCAACATTTTATGCTTCCCTGACCTCAACAGGGGATACCCAGGAATGTTTCTAATTTTGAGACTCAACCTCTTGAACTCTTTCCTTATTTTTAAAGTGAGGAGGTTGAACTAAAAGATCTCTTAAATCCCTTTCTGTTCTAAATCATATAGGTATTTTTTTTTGTCATTAGACAGTGAGCTTTTTAAAAGTAGGGACTGTGTCTTTTTGTCATATCTTCACTAAGTGCCACAAATATTTTTTACTGGTTTAAAGGAGTGAGTTTGATAACCTTCACATCAATCAATCAGTCAATCAATCAAAAAAGTAAAGTAGTTTTCAAGAATCTTTCCTATGATATCATCAAAAAGTGTGGAGACAACATTTAATTAATGTGGAAGAATCATAGAACTTTTGACCACAGCACCCAGTGGTCAAAGCAAATGATGCCATGCACAAAATGTCTTGTGATTGGCTGAAAAGAACAAGTCATAAACACCAAAAAGAAAAGAAAAGAACAAGGCATCCTTCTTGAGCTACATAGAAAACACATAGTCTAATAATCAATACATTTAGAAAAGCTATGGACTAGTCTAGGGTGTAAAGAACTTCAAATTCAGAGGAAATTGCTCTTGGAAGGGAGAAAGGAGAAAGATTTCCTCTCTTTTATCTACTCTACTCAAAGGTAAACCTTAACCTGACTAACATTTCTTTTATTTTCCTTTGTGTCTATAAATGAATGAAATGCATACTAAGTGAATGTAAATAGCTATGTAGCAGCACTATTAGCATATAAATAATGAAGAGTAATTATCATGATGAGATTATCACAATACTGGGCAGGGCAAGTTGAAGTAGGTGGAGGGCTAGCCTTAGAATTAGGATGAGGAGGATTTAAGCTCTGCTTCTGACTCATACAGACTCATTGCCATGAGCAAACCTTTAAAAAGATAAGGAGCAGAAGAGTTAAAAATCTGCATTGACAATGAGTTTCCTTATTAGGAACTCCTTATACTAAGAAAATCACAGATGTTTGGATGTTGGCAGATGAGGTATTAGCTCACATTTATATAGTGATTTATGATTTGCAAAGCACTTTATACATGTTATCTCACTAGATATTCACTACAATCTGGTGGGGGAGGTGCTAGCTATTATCCCCACTTTATGCATAAGTAAACTAATCCTCAAAGAGGCTAAGTGAATTAGTGAATTGCTCAGGATCATGTAGATAGTATGGTAAGTTGAATTTGAATCCAGATTTTCAGGAATGATTCCTATCAGAGCAGTCTTTGGTCTACTGAAAGGGATTGAAGGAGAAAGTACTTAATGCCTGAAACAGTGATAGTAGCAGAGGTAGCAGTCTTGGGTTATATGTTTTATAAGATTAAGACTACATGTGGGAGATTGGAGCTGGTGTGCATGGAGTACACTTTTTGAAATGAGCTGAATAGCAGAATTTAAAATCACTGAGGTCAGGGATAATTTTATTTTTCTTTTTATATCCTCCATTAAGTAGCATCTCACTCACTCATAGTAGGTTTTTAACGTGCCTCAAATTGAATGAATAAAATCAGCAGAGAACATAGTCTTCTAGGTTTAATTTGAAAAGTGAAAGAAGGGTGGAATGGGGTCAGATACCACTGTACCCTCTCAAAAACTTCTGCTTTTCTCAATATATATGCTGCTGAAGGTTGTCTCTTATTTCCTATAGGACTTCAGTCTAGTATTCAGTTACCTAGTTTGGAAAAATGAACTCTCATGACCTAACCCCTAACTCTGGAGATTGGGGAGGTCTCAAAAATCTCCATTCAATATTTTTCCTACAATATCAAATACCAATTCCTACTTCAATGACTAGTTAACATTAGTTAATTTTACAAAGGGATATTTACTGTAAAGAAATAGCAAGGACCAAGGTATCCTAATATCCTATATCAGGACCACACACTCTGCTACCACCTCTCACCCTGGGGAGAGTGGACTCAAACTTAAAGTGTGGACACAAAACATTCCCCACAGTTAATTTAAAAACTGAGGCCCAGAGAGGTTGTGACACAGTGATAGGGAAAGACTTCAAGTCCTTACTGAGGTAAACAAATGGAGATGGGTATTTTGATTATTAGCCCATTACATTCTAAAATCATACATTGCCTTTCAAGAGGAAGAAGAGAGGATAATTAATTGAAAGAGTGAAGAGAAGGTTTAGTAAATGGAAAGGAAAGCTGGAAAGATGACTAGGAGTAAGGATTAGTTTCAAAATTTTGCCTGCCTGTAGCTGTGGTAAATTTTGGGTACCCAGAGGGACCAGCTGCCACTGAACAATATTTACAGAAGCTGATAACATTCATTCATAGAACCAGAGTATGGCAGAATTGAAAGGGGTCTTAGACAGCATATAGGGTAGAATGAGGTCACAGAGAGACTAGTAATATTTAATGAGGGTTCACATGGCTAATTAGTGGAAAGATATACTGCTCTCCTTCAGACACCAGTTCAGAGCTCCTTTCACTTTACCCCTGCCTCAATCAACCAAGCAATCAACCAATACCCAAGAATGCTTGGAGTGCCAATTCTATACCACACATTTGCTGGTGTTGAGTACATAAGACCAAAATAAAAAAGTAGCTGCTCTAGAATGGGAGATAGCCTATGCAAAGGCATAGGAGCTGGAAAGCCTCAGATAAATTTCAATTTCTTAAGACACTTGGAACTATCTGGTAAGAATAACCAACAAACAAATTGACTTGGTGCTTTCAGACTAAATTGAAATTGAATTGCCATTGAGGTGCTCACTGGTTCAACACATTTGCCTGTTTTTTTTGTTATTGTTGTTGTTGCTATTATTTTAGTCATTAAATCTGGTAGGTCACATAGCCAGTTAGCATGAAATTCAGCCTGTTTACCATCTTATATGGTGGTAGGTCACAGGATTTGTGGACCATTGTAGAGGGATATACTGAATTAGGTAGATATTCTTCCAAATCCTGTCCTGCTTGGCTCTGGACGCCTAGATATGGCTTATATTGGTGTTTTACTGACTTTCATTGGGTCAAGCATGTACTATCCTGGGCTGCATATCTTTTCTAAGAGTCTTTAAATGCCAAAGTCATTCTGATGAAATCCTTCAGAATGGAGAGCCTGGATTTTATTGAGAAAAGCCAATCCCTTCCCATCTATCATTTGGCACTTAACCACTGTAGTTATTCTGGATGAGTGAACACTTATGTTGTATTTTCCAATAGCACAACTGGGGTCAACAGGGTGCCTTCTTTTTTACCGAAATCCAGATGGGGTTTTCCTATAAACAAGTGCACACAGAATATTTATTCTGGCTGTGGCACCTGACGCCTTAATACTTAGGATTTCTATGTAGTAGCCACTCTTCCTATAAGTCACTTCAACACATTAAGTAAATATTTTAATATAGCCATGTCACTGTTTATTACAGAATGGCTTGGGCCCAAATCTTGCCTAATGCTTGGTTAAAAAGTCAGTTTACACCATCCTCTAAAGTGAATCAAAGAATGCATAAATGCCACTCTTTTGTTACTCAGAACTCTCTTTACTTTTCTGTAAACCATGTGAAATGCTTGCTTACAAAAGTTGACAGATGCCAGATTTGCTCATTAAGTTGAGGTGTTTTCCATGTCAGGAAGGTGAGGTGTGAAGGTGGGAGATGGGATTCCTCCTTGACTGGTTCTTGGCTGGCAGTATGATAGTAGAAGAGAGCAGGAGACTTGGAATCAGAGCTACAGTGAGTGCTCTTTCAGAGACTGTGGAAAAAAGAAGAGGTGCCATAGGCTTGGGGAAGGACATGTGTTGTTCCTCAATTTTCAAGAAAGGAAAGAGCAGTTTGAAATTTATACAACAATGAAACTAGCACAATTCTAGAACAAATTATTAAAGAGATAGTGAACATTTTGAAAAGGGGATGATAGAATAGTCCACATGGTTTGTTCAAGAATAGGTCAAACTATGCCAACCTCAGACAACATGAAACTATGAGCCATGGAAACAGCAGCAACATGGGGAGGAAAGAAACCCTTTTATCTCCCTCCTTTCTGTATCTTCTCTCTCATTTGAGGTTTATGCTATTCAAATATATCACACAATCTAGATTCTGGTGGATATTATCTATTGATCCATTGAGGACATTCCTTCCTCAATGAGCTAAGTACTTGACTTACTTAGTTTTTCTCTCCTGCCCATATTTTGATGGTTCTGGCATTCAGGTGGGAAGGGGCTCAAGATTTTGGATATAGCTGGGTGCATTCCTTCCTTTCCCCTTGGCTTTCAACCATTATCAGTCTGTCAAACCTATCTGTGGCCTGAAGTTGTTTTAAGAGCTAGATAAGGTGAAATGAGGGAATTCCCTCCAAATGACCTTAATCTTCTCAGTGAATACTATAAGAATGGGGTCTAAGGCTATGTTTGATGACTTAAGGGGAAAAGGAAAAGTTTGAAACAATCTGTGAAGAATGAGATAAGAAGATGATAATATGGAAGAGAATTGTTGAGCAGTGGTGCTGACTCAGCTGAGAATGTGCTCCCCAAATTTGTAGTGAGTGAAAGCTGCTCTATTTGGTGACTTCTACTTGGGAATAGAACTGGAAAAACCAGTAAGTGTTTGTGAAAATGAGGTACTGAACATTAGAAGGTCTGCAGAAGAGAGAGGATAAGGATTCTACTGTGTTGACCAGTGAATAAAGTGAATAAAATTGGATGGGACCAAGGCTGGGTATGGAAGTAAATACAACTAGATTAGGGAGATAGACTTGAACAAGGATTAATCAAGGAACCAGAAGTCACAATAAAAGCAAATATATATAAAGTGAGTCAGACAATGGGAAAAATAGGAAAATGAGGTCAGAGTTGAATTTTGAAGTTTAATATTTTAGAGGTTGTATAATTTTGTGAGACAATGCGATCTAGAGTATAATTATGCAGTGTGCAAATTATATGGTAGGCATAGATGGTATTGGAAGTGAGATTGAGGGTGTGGTTAGGCTATTAGAAGCATCATAAATATAAATATTCAAGTTCCCCAAAGGATTCCAAGATATAGTATAGAAAGACCATAGCCCTGGTGCTGAGATATATGTGACCCAGAGAGGTAAAAAGATTTGCCTAAGATCACAAAGTTAATGATAAAGCAAAATGATAAAGCACAGGTGTCTGTGCCCCAATCCTAGTGCCTATTTCACTTTGCCATGCTGTCCTAACCAAACAACAAAAAAGGAAGTTTAAATGTGATTCAATGATAAATTAGTAGAATTAAAACTATGACTTCTCAACTTGGCAAGTTCCTTTCCACTGTAACCTACCTTTTGGCACCACCCACAGGAGCAATGACATGAAAATGTTGAGATATTCAATTATCTCTGATGCAAGGATATAGAAAGGATATATAGCATCATCCTCTGTATTAAGTTATCAGAGTACCATTTTTTTATGACAAAAGTAGAAAATAGTTGGGGATAGTGGAGGTAAGAGAATAAGAAGATCTTTCAGGAAACTTTCATTTTTATTTGCTGTTCTTATCTACTTCATTCTTATCTACTTCACTCTCAGTGGGGTCCTTGCAGTACTCAGTCTATCTTTCATAGTGACCACATTCTATAATCAAAGGTCACATTTATTTTTAACTCCATGTTTTAATGTTACTCCTTACCTGGGACAATGAAAAGACTAGAGTTAGGAGTCAACAACTGGTTTAGTTCCATATCTGCCACTTAATACCTATGTAAATGTGGACAAATTGCAGTTTCTTCATCTGTAAAATGAATGTGCTGAATTAGTTGACTTCTGTGGTCTCTCTTTATCCATGATCTACTATAAACCCTGTAATGTAGTTAGTATAAGTATTAATGTCCACTTGACACATGAGAAAAACGAGCTTGGAAACTTGTCCAATTTGTCCAATCCACAACTAGTGCCAGAGTTGAGTCTGAAGCCCTTGATACAAAAACCAAAGAATCTTGGAAACAGAACTTTGAAAATATGCTTTAAAATGGCCTTGCAACTTTTGCTTGAAGACCAAGGTCTCCTTCTACTCTCCAGGAAGAGCATGTTATTTCTGAATAGCTCCAATTATTAGAAAGTTATTCCTTCTAATTGATGGGGTGCCTGTGCTCGGACCCCAGTTCTGAGATCACATTTCTCCCTTGCCTCAAAACACTATCCCTGGCAGTTTCTCCTCAACCCTAAGACACGATGCTTAACAATTACTCATGAGTGGACCCCAGCAAAACACTTATCTGGTATCATAACAAATTGCCCCTGTAGGAATTATTAGTTTGAACTGGCTTTGTATTAGTGCACAAAGATATTCAGTACCCACTGGACTATCTATACCAACTCCCTACCTCATTATATGCATCCAGGACTCCTTATTATGTGTTTCCTTGACCTTAGACATATGTATATTCCCTACATCTATCTTGTCTAATAAGACATTGATGGGTGACACATTGGGCATTTCTCAGATAGCCCTGACCAATAGCTGACTTAGTGGCGTTGCAGGCTAAAACCACACCTCCACGCAGCCCCACCTCAGGCATTTTCCTGGTGAACTCTGGGAGAAAACACCTGTGCAGTAGATACTAAAAGTGCATATTCTTTTATGAACCAACTACTCCTTAACCATTCCCTAATCATGCCCTGAATCACCTAGTTAGCATATTTGGCACATATTGTACTATAGAATATCCTCTGTAAACTTTAGCTGTATGCCTTTTAGATCACAGTTTCCTTAAGAAATTTTGCCTGCTGTATTGCATATCAGTAAACTTTTACCAACTTGACTTAAAGACTGCCTGAGTCTGTGAATTCATTCCAGATAACCCTGTCCAGTACTCTAGTCTTGGGGGATCCCTGCACCTCTCAAACATCATCACAATCAAGCCTAAATCAGATTCTTTGCAACTTCCAGTTGCTTCTAGATCTGTCTTCGGGTGTCTTGCAAAAATAAATCTAATCTTTCTGCTACATAACAACCCTTTAAATATTTCAAATATGGGAATCATCTACCTCCTGAGACTTTTCCAACAAATAGACTTAGCAAGATGAAAGAGAGAAAAAAAAACCATTGAAATATAAAATGAAAGTCCTTTCAGATGCAAAGGATGTATAATATATCTTTAAAAGCTACCAGACAACAAATTGCCCCAGGGCACAGATTACTTAAGTACATTTGTCTCAAAGAATGCCTTTGGAAGGTGAGAATGTGTTCAAATAAGTAAAAGTGATTGTTCAGTCCTTTTAATTGTATTTATTTTTGTTTTGTTTTCTGACACAGATGCTAGAGTGGTTTGCCATTTTCTTCTCAAACTCATTTTACAGATGAGGAAACTGAAGCAAACAAGGCTAAGTGACTTGACCAGGGTCACACAGCTAGTAAGTGTCTGAAGACAGATTTGAACTCAGTGAGATGAGTTTTCCTGAACTAAAGCCCAGAACTCTTGTTTACTGTACCACCTAGCTTCCCTCAAGTAAAGGTGGAATTCCTCACTAAGGGAAGTCACACTTTTGGACCTGAAAGGATTGTTCCACCAGAGGCTAGACTTTTTCCACCTTCTTCCCAGAGGGGATGAGCTTCAGATCTGAGTGAGGTTTTGAGGAAATCAAAGGGAGGCTTCTTCCAATCCTAGTCTACGGATTATTGCCTTGGCTGAAAGAGCACAGCAGCACTCTATTTGGAAGGAGTGCAGTAACACTTGGCCAAACCAGAGTCTAAAGTGGTGAAGACTAGCTGCCCACTGAAAAGCGAGCTCACAGAGTCTAGAAGATGGATATATATATATATATATATATATATATATATATATATAACAGAGATGCAGAGTGGAGAGCCTTGTGGCTGAATGAGCCCATCCTAGCAGTGGCTGTTACACAGCAACAGAACAACCAGTCCAGTCCAGTCCAGCAGCAGGAAAGCCTGATGAGGGGCCAGTTCCACAGCCAAGAGAACTGCTTGATCCATAAATAGAGCATTGACCTGTGCAGCTAGGATTCCACATCCATAAGGAACCAACTCATATAAGAAACAAATCAACTTGTCTGTCACTGATGATCCATCCCACAGCAAGGAGCCTCCAGAGAAAGAAAGGGCATTAGGTGCCCTGCAATTTATTCACAGTTGTGATTTGCTTTGATCAGATAAGTTTTCTACACATGTGCTTCAACATGATTGTACTTTAAGTTCATTCCCACTTTTCTTCTCATAAAGTCTTTATGTATATTTTTTAGACAGTGTGCCCCAAGTTTTGGGGAGTGGGGTGATTTGTAATTACTGATTTTGCTATGGCATTTGAAGAAATGTCTTTGCCACTGCCTGGGTTATCTGTGAAATAAAAGCGGGGCCGTTGTCTCTCTGTAAGAAGCCAGGCAAGCCAAAACAAGGTATAATTTTCTTTAATAGGAACTTTGATACCTCCTGAGCCTTTTCAGTTCTGCAAGGGGAAGCTTCTACCCAGTTAGTAAAGGTGTCAACAAAAACCAAAAGGAATTCGAAACCCCTACATGGGGGCATATGTGTAAAATCTATCTGCTAGTCTTCACCTGGGTAGGTACCCCTCCTCTGAACAGGTTTTCAAAGGGGAGGAGGTTTGTCTTCCCCTTCAGGATTCACTCAAGCACAGGTTGGGCAGGTCCAACAGACCTGTCTGATGATTTCTCCTAGCTTACTGCCAGTAAAAATTGGCTTTATCAGAGACTGGAGGGCATTCTTCCCTAGGTGTGTGGCCTGGTGTAAACCAAAAAGAAGCTTCCACTGACTTTCTTCTGGGATAAGAAGTTGTCCTGAGGGTGTTTGAAACCACCCAGAGGAGGAAAGAGAGTATTTCCTTTCCTTAGCAAGGGCCTGTTCCCGAGGGCTGTGCAAAGGGGTGAAGGAATTGGGGAGCTGTGGGAGTAGAGGTGCCAGTATAGTCAACTGGCCATCAACATTCTTTGCTGCAGTGTCTGCCAGGCGATTTCCCACAGCCTGATCAGTTACTCCTTTCTGGTGGCCTTTGCAAAAGATAACAGCTACCTTGGAGGGCTTTTGAACAGCTTGGAGGAGATGTGAAATCTCCTGTGCATGTTTAATAGGGAAATTTTTTTGCTGTCAGGTATCCCCTTTCTTTCCAAATTGCTCCATGGGCATGTAGAACATGGAAAGCATATTTTGAGTCAGGAAAAATGTTTACTCATTTATTTTCCCCTAGCTCTAGGGCTCTGGTGAATACTATCAATTCTGCCTTCTGGGCAGAGGTCCCAGGGGGCAGGGGCTCTATATGGTTTGGTAGAGGCTGACCACTGAATATCCACTTTTCCTGACCTCTTGTTCAATAAAGCTTGAACCATCTGTGTACGAGACTGCTTCAGGGTTCGGGAGAGGAGAATCTTTCAAATCAGCTTGACTGGCATAAACACAGTCCAAGGTCTCCTCACAGCCGTGAACCAGGACATCTTGAGTGGGCACTGTCTGGTGGGAGGGTTACTAGGTTAAGTGCGCAGAACACCCAAAGGGTCAGGTCAGGGGTATCTAAGAGCAAGGCTTGATATTTGGTGAGCCTGCCACTAGCCAGCCACTGGTGGCCTTTTGCTTCCAGTATGCTTTGAACTTGATGGAGAGTTAGAACTTCCAGGGGCTGACCAAGTGTAAGTTTAGAGGCTTCTTCAATTAGAATGGCTGAAGCAGCTGCTACCTGGAGTCATGGAGGCCATCCTGCAGCCACAGAGTCTAAATGTTTTGAAAAATAGGCAATTGGCCTGGGGTCAGGTCCTAAGGACTGCATTAGGACACCCAGAGCCTGTCCTCTCCTTTCATCTACATACAGAGTGAAAGGTTTTCTAGATCAGGTAGGGCTAATGCTGGTGTGGTGGTCAATTTAGTCTCAAAAGCTTTAGTTTGATCGAGACCCCACTCTAGAGGGAGTGAGTTGGGGCCCTGAGTATAGAGCATAGAGAGGCTTAGCAATAATAATAGAGAGGCTTAGCAATAAGGCTGAAATTTGGGATCTAGAACCTACAAAATCCAACCATACCTAGAAAAGTTCTTTTAGTGGTTGGAATAGGTATAGACAAGATTGTCCTTTTCCTCTCAGAGGTTAAGGAGTGAGAGGTAGGAGTTAGCTCATGGCTCAGATACTTTATAGACTGGCGTGCTATCTGGACTTTATCCAAAGAGACCCTATAGCCTCAAGAAAGCTTCAACCCAAGAAATTAAGGGCTTCTGCAGCAGCAGCCAAAGACACCTCTACAAATAAGGATATTTTCCACATACTAGATTAAGCTGCTATCAGTTAATTTCAGATCCCTTAAATTCATTCCCAAAGCTTGGTTAAATAAATGTGGGTTATCCTGAAACCCTTGGGGCAAGATTGTCCATGTTAGCTGACATGGGCTTGTTTCCCCAAGAAGTAATAAATTGTGAGTCTGTGTGCAGAGGTATACAGAAAAAGGCATCTTTGAGATCAAGGGTGGAAAACCATTACGTACTGCCTGGGATCTGAGTATTTTATATGGATTGGGGACTATGGGGTATATAGGGATGACAGCTTTATTAACAGCCCTGAGATCCTAAACCATGAGGTATTCTCCATTAGGCTTTTTTTACAGGAAGAATTAGGGTATTACATGGAGATTGGTAAGTGACAAGGATTTCATATTTTAGAAACTTTTCAATTAATGGTTGTAGTCCTTCCCAGGCCTCAGGCTTGACTGGATTAAAGACTCCAGAGGCAGTCTCCAGTAATTGGGCCTAAGGTGTTTGAGATCCCATTGCCATTTTCTGCAGTTTCCTCCTAATATCTGGGGTAAACTGATTAATGAAATACATGTTAAGGATTGCTGTCCCTTCTATAGAGTCAGGATCTAAATTTGCATACATTTTAATAGCTTCTACAAGTCTATCTCGGAAAAGGGCAGAGTTTTCTTTATCTGTCTGAATAATTTCCCTAATTTTCTGATAATTTACTTTCTTTTGAAATGTAATTCTTAGGCCTTCTAACAGGCAAAGTACCATATGATCTTTTTTCTCCCTATCCTCACAGGTTTCATAATCCTATCCTGGGTCACTAGTGGGAATAGTAGCTGTTCCTGGGGGGCATTTTCTGGAGTCATTGCTAGCCAAATGATCCCCAAATTTTTGGTCTTGTTTCCAGATTCTCCTCTTCTCCTCAGTGGAACAACAGGTAGAGAAGAGGATATGCAAATCACTCCAAGAAAGCTCTAATTGTAGGGATATGTTCCAAAAGCCTTCAGTAAACTGTTGGGTTTTCAGAGAACTTCCCCCATTTTTCTTTTATTTGATTGATATCCAAAATGGAGAATAGGACATGCACTCTAGGTGTCCTACCGGACGAGAGAACTACTTCCCTTAAGGGAAAAAGTCCTGAAGGTGCTGTGGGGACAGGGGCTTGGGAAGGGAGATTCGAAGTCCCACTTCCTGTGAAGGAGTGACTGGGGGGGTTGCTGGCTGAATTGGATCAGACTGCAAGACTGGGGAATCCAGCTGGCAAGGGGGAAGGATAGTCTGCACATAAGGAGGGGAAGGGGTCAGAAGAGGAGATACCCCTAAGACTGCCATGGGAGTAGGGCCTGAGGCCTGAGTGGATGTCTCCTCAGGTGGAGGGTCCACAGAGGGAGGCACCTCAGTAAGACCAGTGGCTGGGACCTGAGCAGGGGTCCCTGAGGGGGGAGGAGCCATGCTGGGAAATGCAGGGTAGGAGATATGGATGGTGCAGGAGGCAGGAAATGAGGGGTGTTGGGCTAGAGGAAAAGGGAAGGGAAACCAAGGGGAAAAGGGTGGGGGAGCTGCCTCAGTGAGACCAGTAACTGGGACCTCAGCAGGAGTTGTTGAGGGGGGAGAGGCTGGGGGCCGTAGGAAGGGGGTCGTTCAATGGTCCCTGTTGCCCCTTTGTGGGGGGTCTCTAGCTTCAAGCATCTCACAATCTTTCCTGATAACCTTGTTCTGAAAAAGTTCAATGAAGTCCATTAAATAGGCAACTTCTATCCATCTTCCTTATCTTCAACAGTATAATTCTAACAGCAAAAGAGTATTATCTTTTTTTTTTTTTTTAAAGCGATTGGGGTTAAGTAACTTGCTCAAGTTTACCCGGCCAGTTATTTCTGGGTGTGGTGCTAAGTATCTGAGCCCGGATTCGATCCCAGGTCATCCTGACTCTGGGGCTGAGTCTCTTACTCACTGCGCCGCCTGGCTGCCCCGAGTATTATCTTTTAAAGTTCCCAAAACAGGCCATGATTCGTGGTCCTCTAGGTGATACCAAGGCCAAAGAGCATTGCAAAAAACACCAACTTTTTCTTCTTAAGTTCTCTAGAGAAACTAAATTTTCCCAGTGTTGTAAAAGACAACCCAAAGGCAAACTTTTGGGAGCTACAAGCGTAGGGCCTGGAAGTCCTTTCCTCCATAAAGGAAGATTTGGGAGTAAGCCTCGAAAAATAAACAAAATAAAACTAGGCAAAAAAAC
Organism: Petaurus breviceps papuanus; assembly: GCF_028583685.1. Taxonomy (NCBI): domain Eukaryota; kingdom Metazoa; phylum Chordata; class Mammalia; order Diprotodontia; family Petauridae; genus Petaurus; species Petaurus breviceps. The sequence goes on from NW_027187380.1 coordinate 36,885,241, forward strand.
CCACAAAAAAGTTTTCCCAGCTCCCTAGTGCCAAGAGAATTGAAAGAATCTGGCTTACACTTCTGGATGGGGTGTCTGTCCTTGTCCTCCATTCTTGAGAAGCTGTGTTCACATCCATGTTCTCCAACATAACCAAACAGCCTCCTACCTGTCTGACCTAATGGGACCTGAGAGGTCTGGCCCAAAAAACACAGAAAAACAAACCACCTCCAAGGTACTTGGAGAGCAAAGAATAGGGAGACAGAGAGGCTTATGTACCTTCCAGTCCTGTCTGGAGAAAAACTTGAAATTAGCAGTGTTTCCCAGTATCAGGGAACCATTAAAATGAAGAGGTTACCCTATAAAATGATGAGGTATAGGGTTAGGGGTGCTTGAGATCCCAAAATACCAACATGCTGGGTCCTGCCCAATGAATTCAACTTAAGTCTTCTCTCAGCCAAAGAAAAGTGAAATTTATTATTTTATAATATATATAAAAAGTTTGCCATATTGGGTAGTGTTGCGGGCGTTTGCCCTCACAACAGATCTAGACGACTAGCCCCAC